>NW_024882426.1:0-286637 GCF_019059575.1 Amphibalanus amphitrite | reverse complement strand
ACGATTGCAGCAGCGCGGCGCGACCCGACAACACCCATTGTCAGGGCGGGTGACCACGACCTTCGAGACATGTTGCAGCGACCGATGGAGTAACTTGTCTATCATACCAGAGTGTTACACCAGATAGTACGTGTGAAAATGACGTTCATGCTGTAAGCATGACGCCTGAATATTGATCTAGAGCGAAACCTGCCAGCACATCGCAAGCGCTCGCATTTGCTCCAGATCTGCCCGCTCGGGGACAGAACATTGCCCTATTATTCAATCGACTGTAATCCCACTATGACCTAGCGGTGACCTTTAATCGACCTGACCTGACCGGGCGCGGCCCGTGGTCCAACTCTGCGCCAAAGTCGTGCCGGGCGGCTGGGGTCGTGACCGGCGCGCACGGGCCCGGAGGGCGGGGTGTACCAGGTACCGGGACCCCGCCGACCCCGCTCCCACCCCGGAGCGGAGGGGGGGGGGGGGCACCTCGGTGACAGATTGGTGGCGCGGCGGACAGTTAGCCGGTCGGACCATGTGCAGGGACCCTGCAGGGCAGCCGCTATCTGATCAGAGGCCGGCCGGCCCGGTCCGAGGAGAAACAAAGAACTCCGCGCGCAGCGTGAACCGGGCACACTACTGTGCAGAGCAGAGGAGAAAAAGGCCCTACAAAATGCACAGTCATTACATCTTGCAACAGCACTGATCTCCCATATTGATTGGAATAAAATGAAGAAAAAATACTACAGAAATGCATATTTCCAAATTTGTGAGGCTTCCATGCATCGGTGGAAGTTTGGATTTATGGTAAACCAGTTACACCAATTAGCTGCTTTCAATAGCTAGCAATCGTCGGAAAAAAAAACAGCATCGGAGAAACATTCGGGGTTATGATGCAGCTGGTGACGCCAAAATTTGTCCACTTCGCAATTTACAAACCATATGAGAAGGTAAAAAAACTGAATAGAGGATTGATATTCAGCATTGCGGCAAGAGCACCAAGTAGCCGCGCTTGATTCACGCCGCAGAGCTCCGGTGACGTCTGAATAACACATGAGGACATTAAAAACAACAGAAAAGAAGAACAGAAGACATAGACCTCTGCATACCGGTATACAGGTGGTCTACGTCCAAGACAAAGGGTGTATATAAAAAGGAAAAATCAGAGATAATTGCAAAACAACTCCAGCACTTGAGATGACAAACATAATTGTACAGTCTGTCTTAAAAGTACTGCGCAAAGTAACGGAGTATCCATCAAGCCTGACCGAGGAAGGACTGCTAAATATGAGTCACCGAAGCAGTGGATATCCTCGCCCATTCCCCGGGTCGATTGGTACTGGTACTGGTATTTGTGGCTTACGGGCCACCACAGCGTCCTGTATTTGGGCCCGGTTCTGTCGTCCGTCTTCGTTGTTGGTCCGACGTCCGTTGTCTTGCAGTGTTCGTCGTCTTCTTTGGCTCGAAAGGGTGGGGTTCGGTGACTTTCAAATTATAACAGGCCCTTCCTCGGTCAAGCTTGATGGATACAAGCCTGACCGAGGAAGGACTGCTAAATTTGAGTCACCGAAGCAGTGGATATCCTCGCCCATTCCTCGGGTCGATTGGTTCGGTGACTTTCAAATTATAACAGGCCCTTCCTCGGTCAAGCTTGATGGATCCACCGTCACTTTGCGCGGTACTTTTAAGACAGACTGTACATCAACAAGTCCTCACCTGCAGAACACCGTCCCACGTCTGGATGCCGTCGCTGGATTTGACCGGAATGGTGCCCCCCGGATTCAATCTTGGTCCGCAGCTGACCACGGGCCTTTCGGTTCGGGTGCTTGTCCTGGGAGTCGCTCCGAGTCTGCGCCTCGTGGGGCGAGAATATCCTGTAGAACACAGGGAAGGAGACGAGGGACGTCAGAGCATGATCTGTACTGTATGCCACGGTCAGAAAGGAAATAGCTATGCAAATGCTAAGCAGATGGGTATGGCGAACAAGGAAGACAACAGGCGAACAGCACGCTCGTTGAAAGAGCGCGACTATGCTGACGCCTAGTCGATTTCGTCTTCGCTGAAGTAACTAGTGATGTCTCTTTGCGATATCATATAGTAGATGCAAGCCCTACATTTAGCTAAAACCGCACTGACTTGCAAACAAATTTTCCAGAAGCGGACTCATTGCATCGATAAGATCAAGCCACGGGGAGAAAACTGACGGGGCCACATTTTCGGGCACAATCCAAAATACGTTCTCACGAATTGTGACTAATCTGTGGGGCGGCTCTCCGGGAGGAAAACTGCCGACTTGGGCGTGGCAGTCAGTGCCAGCGGCCGGCGGTCGGAACAGCGAACGGGCTGATCTGTCAGTCACGGCCGCTCGATTTCTCATGCGGAGGCGGCTATCAGCGCGACACTTGGCACTGAGCCTGACATTGGAGCCCGCATTGGGGAAATGTCACTAGCAAATTGTCCTTCATGCATCGCATTAAAATGATTATTTATCTTATGAGTTAAAACAACGCAGTGCGTCGACAGCAGAGCCTACAAAGTATCTCTACGTGTAAAGAGACAATACAGACAGGACACGGGTCGCCAGTGGCGAGGGGACCGAACGGGCCCCGCTGCTACCACCTTTTCCCAGCCCACCGCGACCCACGCCGTCCGCCTGGCGGCCAGCGACCAAAGCTGCAGTACCTGGCGTCTCCGCAGGGCGCTGTGTTGATATACAGGTGGAACTGGACGTTCTCCTTGAGCCGGTAACCGCGGCCCTCCGGTCGCGGCTCGAAGATGCTCTGTCCCTCGGTCTCTGTAAGATAGAGGGACGGGACACATGAGGAGTAAGACCGACTGCCGATGTCAACAGGACTGGTTACATCCTGCTTCGACGGTCTGAGATAGTGGCCGGCCTGGAATGGGCGGAGAGCTACACGCATTTCAGGCGGCAATCAAAATTTTCATGAAAAGGAAAAAAAAAAAACATTGAAGCCACCAGGCGCATCTACTTCGCCACAATAGAGACAGAGCTGATGCTGGGCTGGACGTGGTCTGTGGATGTTAAATACCTATTTGACTAAGATGGGAGGGTTACATTGATCCAAAAAGAGAAAAAAACATAACTCATAAGCCATTGTAATGTAGTTGCCCGTACTCCAAATCTGGATATTGTGTTATAGCGTGCAAGTAGCGAATCTTGTTGCTCTATCAACACAGCCGTATATGGCCTCACAGCCCAGCGCCCAAATGACCTTTAGTGGCATAGGGGCTCGACAGCTGCGATACTGGGCGACAGACGACCTTTTTACACCGCTCCCATGGGGTCACAGTGCTATTGGCGCCCCCATAAAACTGCCACCGACCCCAACTGCAAGTAACACCAATAAAACGGCGACCCACCGACCGCCATGCAGTGACGATAAAACGAGCAGTCGCGTGATCACATGGTGGTGCCGCTCCCGCCCGTCGATTGTGAGCTTCCAGTTGAGGTGCGGAGCGGCCATCTATTCAGACCTAATTGGTCTATTTTAGCGCAGATACATTAGAACATGACATTGGAATAGACATTTCAGGTGCCTAATTTCAGCAGATTGCAGAGTTCAGAGCTGCATTGGACAGCTGCTGATAATTGCCTGGATGAATTCCTGGCCTATCGTCGCTTATTCAACCAAAGGCAAGGCGGACTAAATTTAGACCAGCACCGCGCCTCGTAAAGGTATCCCGTTGTCCTTGACTGTTACGCAAATGGAATAACGGATCAGTTGTCGGTGTCAAGGGCATGGTCCGCTATTAGCTATTCCACTTCTGTCGACGTGCGTGCGGTTACTTTCACTGTCCGGTTCCGAGTCGTGCGGCACAGCATGCTCCCAGGCGTCCACCACCAGTGCCATCTAGCGGCAGAAGCCGGAACCTTCGACCAGCACCGCGCCGTGCGATACCGCCGCGCCCGCGGCAGGCTGCGACGGCAAAACGGGATAGCCGAACCGGGGAAACAGACAGGAAGACAGCCTATCTGCAGCCGCCATCAGCGTCCTAACTCAGTCTCTCTCTCGGCGCCGGCGGCGGCCCGTGAAACGTGACCGGTCGGCGCGGTCACGGCGGAAATGAGACGGTCCCGTCCCTGCTCCGGTGACCGGCCGATGATGGCGAATCACACACCGCCGCCCGCCGACGGTCCACAAAACGACGACCGAGCTCACCGGAGACACTGACGACAGGTCAAAATCCGCATATCGACAGCTGTTGGTGGTTTAACCGAACCGATTTTACGACGCTTTCCGGCGTAGAAGACCTAACGCTTATATTCTGCGAACCGAAACTGCAAATCGCCAGCAAGGCAGGATGGGCGGTGAATGCTTAAACTCTCCATTTTCCCTTTACTCTCAACCTCCTTCCAACCATCTGCCCTCGATGCGGCACCGTAAAGCTACCCTACGGCCTACACTGCACCTGTTAGTCGCCGTAACAAAGCACCTGCCAATTGGTCGCAACGCCCGCTGATTGCTCCATCCCACCGAGTGATCCATCTCAACACATCAGTGTTGAGCCGATCCGGCCTCTCCACAAAACCTTCGTCCTGTCAAGGGACCGCGTCCTGTCCGTGCCGGCGCCCGTTCGCTCAGCCCGCCCGGCGCCCCACCCGGGTGACACATGGAGTAGGGTGTCCCCCCTCCCCGGGTCGGCAGGGTCGGGTCGGGTCGGATCCCGCAGTGCCGACGGACGACCGCGGCACATGCCAAAGTCAACAGCCGGGGACCGCACTCTGCGCCCGCCGCCGCCACCGCCTCCCCACGGCCGGGCGGTGCATCAGACTGTGAGAGAGGCGGGTGGCACAGTGCGCCACGGCACGGAACGGGAGGGCCACAGAACGACACGGCACGACACGGCACGGAACAGCTTCCTCAGGCAGCCCGGGGGCGAGAGAATTCGAGGGAGAGTAGCCGGCCCCCACAACAATTTCAACAGCTACTTCAGGTTAGGTCGAGAGAATCCACACTCGACTCACGTATCTAGCAAATTAACGAATAAAAACAAAACCAGCCTCTCTTGATAAGCTTGAAGATGAAACAAGCACCGACAAAGTCAGCTAGATTGCCCGCAGCTGTTTGTGATGCTATCCAACCCACGGTTATCAATCCACCGTTGCTTTTATGCCGCCTCCCCCCCCCCCAGCGGAAGGTGGAGAACGTCAGCGCACCTCACCCCTCCCCACGGATACGAGGAGCCCGACCAGCGGAAGTGATCGGTTCCGGTGGCCGCCGGCCGACCGATCAGAGATCGTCAATGACCCGTGTCGCAGACGCGCAGAGGGACCGGGACGAGGGGCGGGACGGGGATGATAGTGACCTATCGAGGTTCAGACGAGGGCTTCGGCTCTGCACCACGTCTAGAGAGATGCAAAGAACAGCAACCTATCTGTATTGGAAGCCATAGCTAACAGCCACAGGCAACAGCACGACGAGACCCAGAGGACAGAGACGTGCTACAGTATTGGCTTCAGCTAAACACCTCCAGTCGGGCTCCTGAGAGCACCGAATTGGCTGTTTCCGCTAATTTCCATCTCCTACATCCACGCCCCGGAGAGCTGACTGACCTGGCTGCAGCAGCAGCTCCAGCTAACTGTCCATCACATCCATCAAGCCCTGTCACCACTGACCTGGCTGCAGCAGCAGTTCCAGCTGGCCGTAGAGGAAGTCGAGCAGGCAGCGGCGCGCGATCACCTCGGCGTGGCAGTCGTTCAGGCTGTTACCGCCCACGCTCATGTGCTCGCCGTTGATGCACTTTGTGCCGGTGGTGACCGAGATGACCTTGACCTCGGACATCTGCGGCCCGGTGGTCATCACCAGGCCGGCCAGCACCTTACGCCGACTGTGAGACTGTTGGTTCTCCATCAGCGTCTGGAACTGCTGGTTCACAACCCTGCGAGAAGAGACACAGGACCATAAGAGTGAGCAGGAATCCGGCTAGCCCGCGTCTGTAGGTGAGGAAAGAACAAGCTAAGCCAATCTGAACTTTCTCAACTCGAGAGTTTCATAAGTTTAGAGATGTAAATAATGAAATCAATTACGGATAAATAAACTATCAAACTAACCCAGCACTTAATTAAGCTGGACGAAGACGTCAGCCATGCGCCATAAAGCGTTAGGGAATTCAGAGCTCTGTAGCCTCTGAATACACAAGCAGCAATTTCGTGCCCTGTCCAACCGAATGACTGTTTTCAGCATGTGACGTGTTCCCAAACAACGCATACATTCTAACCAGCACCAGCCAGGCTCGCATCACTGAGTAAATCAATACTCTGCGCCGGGTGACATTCGCGCGATGATTCAATTGTTCGGCCGCACCGCACCGCAGTCAACATATCATCCCGATACACAATGGGACCGCTGCCGGGGAAAACAGTGGCTCACACTGGGCTCGAAAGACGAACATGATCGACGAACTACATCAAACAAACAAAATAGAATATCAATTACCACCTTGAATGAAATAAGAACTCATGTTACGACTCCGCGGGATTTTTACACACACCATTCTATCGGCTCGCCTTAACAAATCGGCCAGAAGGCGATTAGTCCTAGTCCACCACTCACTTGGATATGTGATCGGCGACCGTCTGTGGGAAGCTCATGTGCTCGCACAGGTCGGCCGTGGAGCCGTACGGCGAGTCCGAGCCGCCGCACGACGTGTAGTTGACGAACGAGTAGTTGTACAGCTTGCTGAGCGCAGCCTTGGCCGCCGCCGCCTTCCCCAGCCGCTTACTGGGTCCTGGTGGAGGAAGGTGCAGCCACGAGTCAATCAGTGGAGACAGATCATCGCTTGGCTGACACATTCAATGGGTGGAAAATGACGAGAAAAAATATGAGATCGAAATATGAAAATATGTGTCACGGATCGCATGCCGTCGATAAGCGAAGTAAACGATTATCATTTAAGTGATAATTGCGAACAAGTGCATGGTCTGACTGAATTCAAGCGACGCACAACCGAATTCTTCTGTCTGACACAACTACATATAAGGACACACAATCGGCCAAGGCCACGCTCCTCCCACCCCCGGCGGCCGACCTGGACATCCATCAGGTCGCAGCGCCGCTCCGATAACCTGGTTACGCATGCACGGTCGGCTCCATTAGCTGGGAACCGGCCGCTAACGCGAACGGATCGGCTTCCTATCGGCCGGCGGCGGCCCCCTGTGTCGGTACAGCCGGACAGAGACAGCGACGGGGGCGATCACGCACAGGAGGATAGACGGAGACCCACGCACGGAGGGGTAGGGAGGCTAATGACAGGCATCGGGGAGGGGACACACCATACACAGAAAGGGGGATGGGAGCACTGTCTACGGGGAAAGGGGGCGCGGGACACCAAGTGACCACGATATGAGGGGGCGAAGAATGCTTAGACAGACAAGGTAGGAATGAGACAGCGAGCATAACCAATACCAAGGTGAGATTGATGAAGTTCCTGGTCGATCTAAACAGATGTGGGTGACCACAGGAGGCGGTGATCGACGCGGTCCCTGGGGTGCAGGACCGGCTGTCGCGGTGGTCAGGGAAGTCCACTGGGATGGTAAGAGATAATCCCGGGGCAATGTTAGCCCACTTGGCGCACTGGAGACCCTTTGGGGCCGATATGGGTGAGGGAAGAGTTAAGACGGACGTCAGTAAACTAGAGCCATCACCGATATGCTTGGAAAAATAAATATCGCCGACCGCAGCATCACGATTCTGACACCCCGACACGAGGGTCTGCATTTGTCAGAGCTGCTGAGGATGCAGAGCTGTCAATGTGAATTAATGGTGCAAATTCAATCACAACTAGAGTTGAGCCAAAATCTGGCTCTGTCAAAACTGATTGTGTGACTGAGTTCAAAATAGTCAGACTTCAGACTCGGCAGCGATGAGCTTTTGCCGTGAAGATTGATTTCCAGGCCCAATCAAAATACTAGTTAGATATTAGCCCGACACGAAACATTGCTCGCAAAACATAGTAGCGCTGGGGATATGACAGGACTTACAGTTGTCCAAAATACTGCCTCTCTGCTCCCCAGCTGGTCCGAAACCCACGGTCTCACCACGAGCGTCGTGTCGGGAACGTGGCCACACCAAACACCCTCCGGTTTAGAGGACGGCCCACAAACAGTGCGCCGGCAATACACACGGCAGGTCGGCAGAGTTACGGCTGCCCAAACCAGCCACCAGTGCCACTCGGCCGAGACATACGCCCCCATCAGACCGCCGGCCAGCCGACCACACATTCACACCTCGTAATGTCGTCTAATTTGAAACCAGCGAGACGATAAGTACCCATTAGGGCGGCCACCAGCTGTCACAGCTGGTTGAAATTCCGCCGCCAGCGGCCACCAGTGTCGGGTCGGGTGGCACCACAACAGCGGTCTCTCGGGAGCGGGTCGGCGCGGCGCCGGAACACTGCACCGCAGAGCAGAGAGCGGCGGACGGGGTCCACCGGGAGCCGTACCAATAACGGCAGACCGCCGCCCCGGGAGCCACGACCACCGGCCGTCGGACTGCCGGTAACATGGCGGGGGGCGGGGCACCTAGCGACACCGGACAGCGGTGGCAGTGTGGTGGTGAAGAGTGAAGGTAGTGGCCACAATTCTCAGGGACCGATAACAGCACTGCTGACAGACTGAGCTAGCAGTGGATACGGCACATACCTACCACGCTCAGACCGGAGCCATCGTATAGTTCAGTTATGACTTTACCATGTAGTCATACTTCATAGCTGGCCAAGCATCTATGACTATCGTCGTACAGTTCGCCTCGCCAGTGCGGTAACGACAGACTGAGGGACGCAGCTACCAGGGGACCAGTGACCGCTGGTCAGCCATGGCCCATCGGTCAGAAGGCCAAGGCCAGACTACCCCCCCCCCCCTTCGGTCAGACCGGAGCGGGGTAGGGTGAGCCAATCCAGATCCAGCTCGGACAATGATGGAGGAGATGCAACGGCCATTGGGGCAATACAGCACAGGCAGGCGAGACGTGACAGAACACAGGGCAATGGGGCGATACTGTGGAGACAAGCCAGAGACAAGACGAGGCAGAGCAGACGAGGCAGAGCAGACGAGGCAGAGACAAGACGCAGACGAGGCCGAAGCGCTCCATCAGACCTGAACCAAATTAGATTATCGTCATCTCATCCTAATAAGCATGTGTAAGCGGCAGACGTGCATCATATCCACAGCTATAAGAACAGCCATACATGTCTCATAATCGCATATTTGCGGCCTGAATTTTACCGCTTTCATTTTCCTTCATATTTCTCAGCGGTCAGGTCGAGGTTTCCGAATTCCACCAGGTTCCAGCTTAGTGTCAACATCAGGATACCATTCCAGGGACAATTTCACACACGAATTATGGCCCACTTAAACCCAGCAAACCGTCGCGTAAACGGTCTTCAGCCACCCATTGGCAGAGGAATTATGGACAGTTTCACTGTAAAATACAGGTCCCGTCCGCCACCGCCATACGCGCCGTAATTCAAAAATAAAATGAGAAAGGTAAGGTTTGTCTCCAACAAATGAGCAGCGAGCAAAAATTGTTTTATCACCCCAGCATGTAAAACATAACAGCATCGATTATGGACCGTTAGCGACTGGATTGACTGATAGGTTGGAGCCAAAGATGCCGTTTCGCCGGTGACACATTGCCGAAAGAGAAATACCGACGCATCCCCAATCACTACCCGTAAGTATAAAGCTTGTATCCGACCACCCAGGCGGTTGGTTGGACGAAAGGTCTCTTATTCCCTACATCCGTCACACCTTTCCTAGTCGCCCATGCTGCGCGATATCAATTTCGACTCATTCCTCTGCGCTCCCTCTCATGCCTCTTCTTTTTCATTGCCCCTCCCTGGTCTTCTTTCGCCTCCTTCTCTGCTCTATTCTCTCTTCTCGCCTCTTTTCCTCCTCACTGCTCTCCTCTCGTCTTTTCTCCTGCCCTCTCCCGTCCAGCGGGCCGGAAGGGCGCGCGGACCGAGAACGACCGACGGCAGCAGAGCGGCGCGCTCGGTCGATACAAGGGTTTACTTGAGAGGCGCAGCGGCCGCCCCCGAGAGCCCTCGTCGCCGCGGGCACGGCCCCAGAGCCGGCCACGGAGACGGGCGAAACCTGGCGATGACGCCGATCGGAAAAAGTCTGATTTCTTGGAGGCAGAAAGGTATAATGATTGAATTATGTTACATAAATACATGGCTTTAGTGATCAAGGCCGTTTCAATATTTGGTTTGTGGACTCGTAGCATCGTGACAGGCGTGTAAACCCCTCGCAGAATATATGTACAGCCTGCGGCCCAGCACTGAAGCTCTCGGAGCCGGCGCTGGATCCCCGCCGTTCCCGCCGCTCTCCCAGAGTTCTCCGGTGACTGAGTCCGGTTCGTCTCGGCCCGTCCAGACGGCACAGCGCCACAGCGGCGGCAGAGCTCTAATGGAGCAGTTCGGGCGGTCGTAAAAACGGCGCCGGCTGCCGCCCGTCGCTTCTTCATGACACGGCCGCGCCGGCCGGCTACAACTATTGTTCCACAGGGACAGGCCGGAGAAAAGAACCGGCAGACAGCTAACACAGGACCGGGCAGACAGCGGCCGCGCAGGGCTGATCGTCCCTGAGAACAGCCAGTCAGCTGCTGATGACGCCCATGACGTCAGGCAGCCGGGATACGGGTCGCCGTGTGATCGGAATTCCGTCCGCCGTCGCTGGTTTAATGCAGGCGGGCCGTTCGGACGGCGCGGGACCGCTCTGTATTCACAGGGCGGAGTGAGCCGGCGACCGTCCGCCACCGGACCCAGTCGATAACCGTCGCCGGAGGGTTGGAGGCAACGCGGGGCACAGGCTTCATTGGCCCTGACTGCCGCCGCTCACATCTAGCCATCAGACATTGCGGCTATTTGACTACCGTTCCCGGACAGACCCGGCCCGGACCAAATCGTCCCTGCTCCCGCTTTAACCAGCTCCTCCACGCCTCCACCCGTACTGTACCGGGGCAGATCGCGACTGACCGGCAAACACACCGAATAATTCAGACGGTGGAGTTTCCGACGCCAACGCCCAAACTTCAGCCTCCATCGGAAAAGATCAACGAACTTTGAACTGAATCGGTCACCTGGGTGCGACCCATTGAGCCCGGAGAAGAGAAATGAATCGGACATTTACCAAACAAACCGACGGCGAAAAGTTTGCCGTCGCAGAGTAAAGTTCAAACCCATTAAAGCACACAGTCGAACGATCCGCAAACTGTATGATCACAATTCAAATTCCTGTCCCATACATCGTATTCCCACTCTCTACCCAGTCCCCTTCTCAACTCACCGACGCCGTCGAATTTCTCTCCGTCGACGAGGACGCTCATGCTGAATTTCTTGGCGTGCGGCTCGCCGGATTCCTCCTCGAGGTCGTACTTGAGGCCGGGCCGCAGCTCGTTCAGCAGCTGCACAGGGTTCTTGTCGGCCGGTGTGAGCGTCAGCCGCGGCCGCGGGGTCGAGCCGTTCGTACCCTGGTGGAAAGGCGGTGAGAGATCAGACTCAGACTCAGACGTGTATTAAGGAAATCCACTAAAAGCGGCTATTACATCCTCTCGTCAAAAATTAAAACGGTGGTTTCAAAGTCAAGATAAAGAGAGACAAGCATCACAATCACACTCGCATACATCATAGTCAAGATAATACAAGAAACATAGATACAGACAATACCAGCACACATACCCACACAAAAAATAAAACGGTGGTTTCAAAGTCAAGATAAAGAGAGACAAGCATCACAATCACACTCGCATACATCATAGTCAAGATCAATAAGGCGAAGGGTGATGCGATTCGAGTTTGCTTGCGTATGTGTGGAGGGACTGCAGGGAGTAAATGACAGGAGAAAGAAAAGCAATTGGAAGTGTCGAAAACATGCTTCGAAAACATGCTGGCCGGTACCAAACATGTTTCGATAACATGTTGGCCGTTGGGCCTGTTTTGCTAATATCAAAAGCACAGTTCAAACAGCAACCAACTCATTCCCACATCAAAGCGAGCGCCCACGCATTGCGCCACACTGATGTGACAGTCAGATATCGGAAATGAAGAGCCCGAGGCGTCATTGTGTCTGCCACGGTCCCAACTACCCTTCATTTTCAGCGGCACTCCATCGAATTGGCCTCTTGTTATCAGGCGGAGCAGTTAGGGAGTTTGACCGCCCCAAAGTTACGCGGCGCCCAACTTTGGGTATTGATCCGGAGCGTGAACATTGGCGGGCCGCCGATAAAACGCTCCAGTATGACCGATCGACTCGTATTATTCGGTAGCCCATATGTCACGAAGCGCGCTACTAGGCGATAAAATTAATGACCGGCCTCTGAAAGGCGGACAATTTCATGGCATTCGCATCGCCCGATAAGTACTCATAGTTCGGTCCAATTAGCTAGCTGACGTCGCGTCAGCGCCTGAAGGCTCGCAAGGCTACCTTACTGACCGGCCTGACAGGCGAGGAGCAGCAGCGGTCTCCCCGCCGCAATCTGCGCCCACTCGTGGGATTATGACCACACTACCGGGAGGCGGAGGAGAGCCTCCCCGGTCAGCCTGTTTTCTCTGCAAACACTGCCCGCGCACATAATCCCCGGCTCATCTGATGGAGAAAAAACGCCACGCCGCATGGTAGCTTCTTACGACCGACCCAATTTCTCAGAGGTTCGGGAGAAATCGTCTCTATTATTTTGGCAGTAATCCTGCACTTATAAACCTCCCAAAAGCCGTCTGACATCAGCTCCTTCCAATATCGACAGATGGGGACGAGGGAGGGACGGGGAGGGACACAGTCGTCAGATCAGCACTGCAGCCTCCCGGGGAGGTACGGCTCCCGTAAACAGGCCCACTGTTCTGTCGGCCGCCGGCAGCGACAGACGCCGCGCGTTAGTGGTCTGTTTATAGGCCGCCTGTAGCGCAGACACCCACTCCGCCTTCACCAGCCAGGAGAATGGGGACGAATGGATACTGGTGTGATCGCTATAGCAATGCAGTGGTCCGGACTTACATTTATAACTTTGAAGAAAGTAGGTTAGAGATGTCAATCAGATACCAACTTTTCGGTATATCGATACCGAGTCAATAACAACTTGGTATTTGGTATGTCAATCCTAGTTACTATCTACTCCACACTGTCCCGTTGCTACCGATACCGAACATCCCGCCCGCCAGTCGGGTCTGGAACGCACCTCGGCGCTGCCGTTGCTGTCGCCGTTGCCGACCGCCTTGTTGAGCACGAAGTCGCCGCAGCCGGTGACGCCCACGTCAGCCGTGAAGTCGGCGGCCGGCGCCGGAGGGTTGATGGCCAGCTGGAAGTCCGGCACGTTCTTGAACTGGATGAAAGAGCGGAGCGCCGCCTCGGCCACCGTCTGCTTGGCCTGCTTCTTGGAGCGACCCGTGCCGACAAACTCCTCACCATTCACCTGGAGCAGAGATAGAGAGACGGGGGTCAGACATGAAACTCTTTGTTATTTACCGAGCGGAGGAGGGGAGCGCAGTCATGTAAAATAAGCGGGCAGCCGTCAGTGCGCCGGGGTAGGAGCAAACAGCAGACATGTGCATGGATCCGAGAAAATGGATCTGGGATCTGATCCCACGGATCCTGATCTCGGATCCGACGGGATCATAGATCCAGCTCTGTAATTTATCGAAAGATCCGTAGGGGTCACAGATCCGAGTCTCATTTTTTTGCTTGAGATCCAGTGAGATCATAGATCCTCACTTATTTTTTGTCAACACATATATCCCAAAAAAGCACTTGTTTCAACTCACAAACGTTCTGTTTTAGTGATTTTATGTGATCGCACGTCATAATCCATAGTTTTGTGTCACTTATTGGCATAGAAACCCTTTATAAAATGGTTTCAAATGTGGTGCATGGTGGGATCCACTCAGATCATAGATCCAATGTCGTAATTTATCGTCAGATCATATGAGATCATAGATCCAAGATGTATTTTTCACGCCGGATCCGGTGGGATCATAGATCCCAACCTGTACTTTGCTTCGAGATCCACTGGGATCATAGATCCATCACTCAGATCCATGCACATGTCTGGCAAACAGCAGCACTGGAAAATAAAGAAAGGAAAGAGATCTACGAGGGATTTCCAAACTTGATCTCGCTGAACTGGAAAATAAAAGCGGAAAGGCAGATAATTAATTTTCACAGCCTCGTTACTATTCATTGTTTTCAGCTGAAGAACATCTATTCATTAAAAACAGCCGCCATCTCCAAGGAAGTTTTTTTTTTTGCATCACGGTTCACTTTCAGCAGGAAAGATTTTAAGGAATTCAACATCACGGTGGGAAAATAGCAATGATTAAAAATATGATGGTTCGAACAATCATTGCTGGGTCGATCACGTCTTTTATGCAGCACAGCAGATCCGTTTTCAGCCATCACAAGGCCACGTGCCTAGGGAAGTGCTCTCGCAGAGGGGGCCCTGCACCGTCCCGCGTCCGTCCGCGATGATTGGGTTCCACCATTGACCGGAGCAGAGTGGTCAGAAAGGCCCACTCTGCCGCCCATAGACGGGACCGGCCCGCCCCGGTCCGTCCGGCCGGCGGACACCGGGGCGGGGGCGGGGGCGGGGGCGGCTGCAGTGAGGATAATGAGCTGAGAGGCGCGCCGCTCCGGTCAGCCGGAGCAGCGCCACACAACGAGCGAGATGGAGGGAGACGGATCGCCACGGGAGATGGCAGGCATACAGCGAACTGGGATTACCTCGCGAGCGGAAAGGAGCTAGTTGTATAGATAAAAAAGAGCGAATGGGAGACGCAATGCAGCCGATCAATCTACCTCAACAGTGGAGAAGTCCCAGAATGAAGCACGGCCCCAGCACAGCGCCAGTAGCTGGACGTAGTCCAGGCTGTTCTCCGCCACCACCTTCTATTTCCTCAGAACAAAGCACCGACGGGCCAGGGAAGGCCGGGCATCGATTATCCGACACACCTATCCACACAGACGGCGCCCGTAACGAGCCACTCGTCAGGCCACTGACAATATTACTGACCTCCCGAGGGAGACTGACGTTTCCCCGATAACCAATTGGCTGAGCTGGGAGGCGCAACTTTTTCCTGTCATGGGGAAAAATCCAGAAAGAAATATGATTTTCCGGTAATCATACCTGTCTTTCATGGAGATATGACATTGTTTATCTCGACGGCTGCCGTTGTAAGAATTAAGAAAGGTTGGGGTAAAATCATCCCTGTAGTCGTCTTGTAGACAGAATTGACGCTTTCTCGCTCACTGTAGCTGCTGTCCAAAGAAAGGTCGCCGTTTTTCCAGCTCCGGTAGCTGCCGTCCGGTGGTGACTGACGTCGGCTGTGTTCGGTCGATGACCCGACACGGCCCGGCGGAGGTAACGAGCCACTCGTCTGGGAGGCGAAAAGAGAATCGAGCGGACCGGCTGAGACAGACCAGATGACTGTGCCCTCTGTAGTCCCCAGCTCAATACGGAGAGGAAGACCGATAATGAGCAATCGTTGACCGATAATGAGCAATCGGCGGCTGTCCAATGTCAGGCGATGGGTCATAAATCGCCAAGAAGTCAGAGGTTTTTGTCGATGTGGTTTCCGTGTCAATAGCGGCAAAGATGGGGAAAATATAGTGGTGGCTATGCCTCAATTGAAAAGAACCCTGATGTTGACAGTCGCCGATTTCTCAGACTGCGAGCGGTCACAAAACGACGCCACCGGAACTTGACGCGACCGCTGTCGCCCCCAGGCGCGCAGTTCGTTATGAGCAGCGCAGCACAAAAAGCCGGGATCGTGGCCCGCCGTCGGGCGTCACCCCGAACTGGCGTCGGCAGAGCGACCATCCGTCACAGCCGGCCGACAATGAGAGCCGCCGACCGGCTGACACGGCCGGCGCTCACAAAAGCCGCCACCGGCCGCGGTCGGTCAGACGGCACGGTCTTTCCCGGCGGCGCCGCGCCAGCGCGACAGACGAGAGCCGCTCTCCAAACGGCGGCGCGCACTGACCTGACGGCGAACCCGGACAGTGATTCATGTCGGCCGCGAAGCCACGTCGCCACCGCCGGCTGAAACGTGCGCCGTTCCGCTGCGTGAGTGATTTATCCATGATGACAAATGTCCCCTCATTTGGAGCGGGCGACGCAATAAAATACATCAGACGTCGCGCGAATCTGAGTAAATTTCGCCATCCAGCTCTGACGGCGCGTCACCGAGCAGGCCTCTGGGAGAGCGTCAGCCGACCGGGCGGACCGACAGACCGACGGACGGGCGAGCGGCACCGGCAGACGGGCGAGCGGCACCGGCGCACGGCGGCGAGCCTCTGCACGCCGTCCCCGGAGCCCTAACCAGATTACGCCCGCCGATCTAGAGCGGTTGCAGATCCTTTCATCAGACCTGCCAGCTACCAGCGCTGGGATAACGCCTGTCTCTCTGCTCGTCCCTGCGAGAGGCTGCCGGCGGCTCGACTGGAAGGGTGCCGGAATCGCGAGAATGACGCACATAGATATACAGCGACGCAGGCCCCACGACCAAGTAAAAGACAGCCAACTCAAGACATGCTCAAGACACGGGTTTGATTAACGATCACGGGTAACGATAGATGAAATGGCCTGTCCAGCGCCCCTACGGCGCTGTTAAACCGTTCCCAGCTCGAAATCTGGAGATGCTTTCAGTGCAGCCCCCGTCACGACTTCTTTTCTTAGTAGAGCAGGGCTTTTCTAAACCCAGATCTTTTTGAAGTTCAGCATTCTTACCGCTAAGACCTGGGCTCAACGGGGCAGATTACATAAGACGACTCTGTACACAATGACCCCATCGGCTTACTAACGTCCCAAGCGACCTCCGTCGGGCGTCGCCTGGGTCCGGTTTGGATGCATATAAAGCATCACCGCGCCCTGGGGACCATCTCCGGGCCGGCGGCGGCAGGACCACAAATCCTGCGGGTCTCCAATCAGGACAGTCGGGCGGCTCAGCGCACCACGTCCGACGGACGACCAGAGACCGCAGGCCGCTGCAGGGTAGGACCGGGTAGTGGACGAGCGCGGATATGTGCTTCGTCAGCGGAGACAGAACTGCCCGCCAGCGACAGGACGGCAAAAACGGAGAGTGGACATCTGCGAATGCCACGACCGCAGACACACGGGGGGGGGGGGGAGAGGGGGGCCTTGCGAGATCCCGCGGGATGACCGTTTACCACCACTCATGACCTCAGAATGAATGATGATTACCGGTCTGCTATTATAAGACTGCTAGTAACGGTCAATCAACAACTGTCAACATAAATTAATAAGTCCAGCAATACTAAACGGAGGACTACAGGTCAGTAGTCGAGGATTGATAGCAATGCCAGTGCTTTGCATTAGTTTCCAGATATTCAAACTGTTGCGGCATGTCATGTAACTTGTAAGATAGGGAATAGGTATCGCGTTGGCTCAGTTGCCAACCCACCTGGACCCAGCCCCTAGCCTGGCGTCTTCAACCTACCTCAATCTGCACAGTGAATGTGGGCGCGTGCGTGGGACCCTCCTGTTGGATGACTTTGTACTCGAGGCCCGGCTTCAGCTCGTTGAGCGCTGAGACGGCGTTCTTGGGCTGGGCCGGTCCAGTGCGCAGTTTTTTACGCCGCTGAATGTCTGAAAGACAGGGATATCAGAGGTTAGAAGTGCCAGACGAATCAAGTCGGGTGAAAAAACATAAGGTAGGACGACAGACCGTAACACACAGTACACATCACAGCAGCACCAACCTCTGCCAACATTTCCAGTAAGCAAACACTTTCGAACGCAGTAGGGGATATTGTTTGGCAAAGTTGCTTGGTGAATACGCGACTAAGCTTTGTTTGCGATTAACACGTCAGCCCTCCAATTCGTTATTCCAGCACGGCCCACGCGTTGCGTGCAGCTATGCAGCGTGTTTAACAGTCAGCGACGGGCAATGCTCGCTGTATGGTGGCACTAGGCTCCTCGGTACCTGGCGTTGGCAGTGGGTACACGGCCGGCACTTGAGCAGAATTCAAACAGGGCAGGATGGCGGTATCACAAACAGCGGGTGGAGCTGCGGCTGTGACTTAAACGCCAGGGGGAAGAAGGATGGCAGGGGAGCGCAAGGGAAGGTGGACTGAGAAGGAATGTGGAGCACCCCAGCGAATTAAAATCCACAAACAGCTTTCGGTTCTCTGGGATATTGGTGCTTCGAGTACTCACGAACTCTTGCACTGTAAATAATGGAGTTTACAATAGACATTTTGTTTAAATACTGGTACGCAATTAATCGTTTGAATAAATACCACCAGCGCTATTCATATTCGAACATAAGATACCAATTTTACACCACAGGACTGCTGCAACTGCTGCAGAAGTCAGCTGAGCTCATTTTCGTACTACTATTATAGCATGTGACCTTGTCACAGGATATTGTCCGACGTAAGTATCTGACAGGACTTTAGAAGCGCTCCTCCTTAGGCTTAACAGAGCGGATATTGGAGGCCGAATGGAGGAAATCGGGCACTTCCATCCATCGGGGAACGTCTCATCACCAATTCAGGCTTTGGTCGGCTGCAATCGAGCGCTCGCAGCTCCTCCAATACCGGCTGACGGCCAGATAAAGGCAGGCCGATTGGCGGTGGGCCACCAGACCAGCCAAATGTGCCCGCCGCCGAGCCCGTCTGATCAAAGTTTAGGTATTCACCGCACCGACCCAGCCGGGGACGGAGAGAACAGACATCAGACAGGTAAGTAGGAGCGCAGAGCTGGACCAGAGGGCAGTCACCAAAACTGGAGTAGGACGGCATCTCTGTGGCCAAGGTACCGGCAGCGGCGCTGTATCATCGGGAGGTGAGCCGTCACAATCGGGCGGTGAGCCATCACCCAATGCACCACCACACCACGCACTTTCACAACGGGTTGGCGAGCGAATGTTTAATAAATGTGCTACGCTTACTCTGCAATGCAGAAAATCGAAGCGGTTTCGCAACGCATAGGAGTCGTTAAGTGTATGCTTCCATTCTCCGAACTCTTCAATAAAAGAATAAAATAATAACAATCAATAAATAAATCACGACAAATTTGGTTTCCCAAATTTGTCGTGATTGAATTGATTGCTATTGATTGAGTCGTATACAACCCTGCATGTAAGATAG
This sequence comes from Amphibalanus amphitrite, assembly GCF_019059575.1. Taxonomy (NCBI): domain Eukaryota; kingdom Metazoa; phylum Arthropoda; class Thecostraca; order Balanomorpha; family Balanidae; genus Amphibalanus; species Amphibalanus amphitrite. The sequence continues at coordinate 267,535 of NW_024882426.1, read as the reverse complement.
GGAATAGGTATCGCGTTGGCTCAGTTGCCAACCCACCTGGACCCAGCCCCTAGCCTAAATAAACTTTATTTAGCGCGCTAAATAAAGTGTCTTAAGGAATGAGGCGGCCTGGCATCATAAAATTATTCGTAAATTTCCACATCATCACTCACAGTACTTAGAAGACAATATGTAGCTATCCCTCAGTGAGGGCAACCATTAATATACCAGCCAGTAGGCCGAAACACGTCCCGACTAGCCCACCGCCGATGGGACCACAGCGCAGAGTCAAACGTTAAAACTTTACCTTTAGGACGCCTACCGTGCAAGCCACTCACTCGACGGCACCTAAGCGAGGTAGGCGGTCGGTCGATAGGCTCTAAACGGTCACTCAAGTTAGTGGCCGGCAGACCCGCACTGCACCGCAGGGTGGACCGAGATCGATACGATCACGCAGCCCACTCGCACTCCACACCCGACTGGAGTGGCCGAATTCGATACTCCAGGATCCAGGGACGGGTCAGAATGCAGGCGCCAGGAGCACAGGGCAGTGGGGACATCCACGACACGCCTACCACACAAGGTAGTAAGAAAAAAGTAAGGATTGCAGCCAGACACTGAAGTCTGTGAGGCTGGGTTATTATTAATTCAACAGTTCTGTACTGCTGGGTTATCATTCAGCAATCCGGGGAGTCCCGGGTAAAGACATTTGAAAGTGAAACGTGCAAAATCAAGCGTGTCAGCCACTGCTCATTACATGCAAAATGGAGAAAAAAGTATGTCCTGTCATGTCCACTCATAAGGAATGCAGCCATGAATCAAGGCATGGCTACGTTATCAATGAATCATGGATTAAAGCTATTTTGATGGAGCTGAAGGCTGCAAACTCGAGACGCATCTGTTCCCAGCAGAGATAAGTCATCCAGCCTGGCAAGTATGACGTCAATGAGGATACCGGCACCGGTTTCTCCAGATAGTTTACAAGGCAAACAAACATTTGATAACTTGATACCAAACGAACGATACAACCAGCTAGGGTCGAGATTTCAGAGCAGCTCCGACTGTCCGGCCCAGAGGGGATCCTCAGCGACATCCGTCGCCAGGAGATATGGCCCGGACAGGGGCCATTTCTCCGGCGGTGCCTTTCGCCCGCGCACGAAGGCTCCCCACAGATTAGAGCGACTGCGTCTGGGGACGGCACTTCAGCGACGGACGGCGGCGCTTTCGGCAAGGGAGGCGAGCTATCGGCCACGGTACTGACACCAATTTCGGCCACAAAGACGGCGAAGGGCGGCGGTCGAGCGGCCAGACCACAATTTGCCCATTTCTAGCGGGACAAAGCCAGCAGAGGAGGGCGCTGTGGACGGTGCTCGGTGCCCAGCCTGTCACTGAGCGCGGAGAGCCGACAGCGAGACACTCACCGGCCGTCGGAGCGGGTGCCGGCGGCGGCGGCGGCTCCTGGTGGAACGCACACCCCGGCTCATCGGCGAGCTCGGGCCCGGTCGGCTCCGGGTCACTATCGGTCGCCTCGGGCGCGGCCCGCGGCACCGTCCGAGTCACACCCATGGTCGCCGCCGGCCGGCGCCGCCGCCGCGGCCCCACTGACAGCGGCGGCGGCGGCCGGCGGCCCAGCGCGGCTGTCCCCCGGGTAACCGAGCCGGCCGGCCGACCACACGAGGGAGGCGTTAGGGCCGGCCGCCCACCCCGGCCGTAAACCCGCTCCCGATGGGTCCGATGGTCGGCCGCGACGTTAGCGGCGACGCTACGGCCGCCTGCCCGCTACACCGCCCGGCCGTCGGCCGTCAAACGGCGGGTAATGAACCATGAACCGCCCGCCCCATCCCCAGCCCGGACACACCGAGTGGCGCTCGTAATCAAAACGCCATGTGACTTCCTAATCGCGGCACCAAGAGATGTCGATAGGAAATGGTCCGGAAATGCTCAGAAAACGAATAGCTACTGCTAAACAGTGGGGCTGACGATGCAGTGGCGTGGGTCCAGAGACTCGTACTCACTGTTATTGGCATCCGCTGACGAGGCGTCCGTCGCCATGTCGGCCGTGTCGGTGGAGATCATCGACGCCGTCGACGCGTCCGGCTCCTCGCCGGTCTCATCGTCATCGACGCGCAGTCCGAGCAGGAACTCTGCCGTCTGCTCCACGACGGCGACCGTCTCCGGCGCCGGCGGCGCGTCGCCATCCTCCTCCTCAGCCGCCGGCGAGTCGTCCTCGGGCGTCGACGAGCGCGTCGACTCGTCGTCTGAGCCGACGCTGAAGCGGACCGGCCGGACGGGCGGCAGCCAGGGGTTGCCGGTAGGCTGCTGATGCAGCGGTGGTGGCGGCGGGTCGGGCTCGGCTGGCTCCGGCGGGGTGGCGGCGCCGTCCACCGGCAGTTCGGTGATGCGCACACCGCTGTCGGGGTCCGGCCAGGGCGCGCCGCCCGGAGACGGTGGACAGCAGAGCGGCGGCGAGAGGGGCTGCACCACCAGCGGCGGCGGCGGCTGCGGCGGCGGCGGAGCCGAGGCCACGGCCACGAAGGCGCCCGGCGGGCAGATTCCGGCCACCGGGCACCAGCCGCAGACCAGCGGCTCCGGTCGCTCCGGCTCCCCGGCGCCGTAGCGTGGGTAGAGGGCCGCTCGGTCGGGCGCCGGTTCCGCGGCCGACGCACTCACCCGCTGCTGGTAGTCGTGGTGGAACTGCGCCGCCAGCTGCTGCTGCCGCTCCAGCTGGTACTGCAGGAGACCCTGCTCCCGCTCGTACTGCTGCGCCAGCAGCTTCTGGCGCTCGGCCTGCTGCTGCGCCAGCTGCTGCTGGTAGTGCGCCAGCGGGTGGCGCTCGGGCTGGTACTGCGACACCTGCAGCCGTCCCTCGGCGTGCAGCTGCCGGCCGCGCTCCTGGTAGTGCGCGGAGGGCTGCAACTGCTGGTGAGAAATGTAGTTCATGATCTGCTGATGCTGCTGCTGTTTCTGATGCTGATGAAGGGAAAGTTGCGCCATAGCCTGCTGCTGCTGCTGCTGCTGCGGCTGACACTGTTGCTGCTGCTGCGACACGACGAACTGCTGCCGCCGCGCTGCCGCCATCCGTAGGTAGACTTCCTCGAGGCTGGCGGGCGGTGGCGGTGGCGGCGGCGGCGGCCGATGCGGGGGCAGTGGCGGCGATGGCTGCGCGGCGGAGAGCGGCGGGTAGCTGGGCGCGACCGTCACCGCCGCCGCCAGCGTCGGCAGGCTGTAGGCGTGCGGCAGCAGCAGCGGCGGACGCTGCGGCTGCTGCTGAAAGCGACGCTCATTTGGGTCACAGTCGCGCGACTTCAGACTCGTCGGGTAGTTGCGAAATTCATTGTATGAGGCTGTCTGCGGCAGTGGCGCCCCACCAAACACCATCCCGGCATGAGAGTGGGACGGCGCCGGAGGCGGGGCCGATACCCCGAAGCCGGGCACGGAGGCTGCCGGATGCGCGGACGAGTAGGGCGGGTTGAAGCCCGGCGGCGGGTAGCGGTAGTGCGAGCCGCAGGCCGACTGCCAGGCGGACTCTGCCGGCGGGCTCGCCGGGAGGGACGGCCTCGGTCCCAGCGCCGGCGGACGCCACTCCGGCGACGGCGGCGACGACCGCATGCGGCGGAACCTAGGAGGGATCTCCCGCATTTTGAGCCGCGGCAGCTCCGACTGCCCCCAGTCGGCCGCCGCCGACGGCCGCCACGGCGCCGACCATACCTCGTCCGAGCTGGCGCTCGACCGCAGAGCACTGTTGACGTACACACGGCTGCGAAATCCAGTGGCGGCGGGCTCCTCGTGGCATTCGTCGTCCTCTTCTGACGCCTGCCGGGACCGGTCGTGCTGCTGCCAGTGCGCGCGAGGCTCGGCCGGACCCACCCAGTGCCGCATTTTCAAAGCTACTGAGCGGCCGGCCGGGCCGCCGGCCGAGCCGGCCTTGGCCTCAGGGCGGAAGGCCACGTGACCTGGCCGGTGGCGCTCGGACCAATCACAGTGCGCCGTTGGGATTGACCTCCAGAATCAACGCTAGGGTCGAAACTCGCCAGCAAAACAGGCGAGGACAGGCGGACTTGTAGCCCGGTTTGCCATCGATCGCCAACGGGACACAGGAGCACGGGACCTTGACCTTTCCGTAAAGCTCACTATATACATACAGCGTCACAAGACCCAACGTGATCTTCAACAGCTCAAGTTTTCCACATTCTCCAATATCATCAACCTTGTAGCGGAGGAAACAAACAATACCGTCCCGATCCCCTGATAAACGATATTTTGCGAGCCGACTAGTAACTCAATAATGTTCAATAGATTATTATCGATTTTTTTTTTAAACAGGCACGAAGCAGCCTGAATAATTTGTAAATGGGGATATAAATAATTGTTTAGTATTTTATTTGATTCATATTAATCCTAGAGTTGATAGGGCACTCAGCATTACGTAACCTTTCAAGATCTGACAAACGAATTGCTTTTTTAAAGGTAGAAGATATATCTACACAAACAAGAGCAGGATGAAACACAAAAAGTAATGCGCAGCACCCTGTGCAAATGGCAAGCGTTTCGCATTTCTTGAGCTGTCTTTGATTCAACCATTTACCTGCAGCTAAAATCTTGCTACAATAATCAACGCAAAATGTTGCAAGAAGTTGCAGCCTTATGACATTATTATTCACCAAAATATTGCTAGTCCTAAAAAGCAGTTACTTATGTAGTCCGGCGTACGCCGTCTTCACAATGTCTTTGATGACAATTCTATGAAATTCAGATGCCGCAAATAGGCTAGTAGGTAGGTAGGGGAGAGTGGGGTAAGATGCCCAGGGTGGGAAAGACGCCCCACCCCCTCTAGCGACGAAACAAAGAATCGCACCTGGAAATTAATGTTCTTAGCGTAAAGCGGAAGCCTGCCTTGTTAACTGCACAAAAATTTGCGAAGCTCAGTTGGGCAACGGCTGGCTGGTGATTGCATGTTTTTTATTTGCTGCTTTCAAAAAATATTTTGGTGTCAAAACATTATAAATATCAAAGAAGGTAGATAATTTTTGCGTCCCTTGCTATAGTCGTGATACATTAACATGCGTGTACTGTGTCCCAAACAGTTTGTTTCAGGGTGTAGTTTTATGGCTAACAAATTGTACTGATTTAATGTCACTTCGGCACCTTGGGGTAAGATGCCCCCTGTCCTGATGGGGAAAGACGCCCCCCAAAATCCGTAGGCTGTCCTTCAAGCAGCCCGTCAAATCATTTATTACATACTTGTGATGAGAGACAAAAGCCGATCTGGGACTATTGAGAGTCCAGTACGGTCGGGTGCTCCCCATGCCGGTCTCTCGGCCCACACAGCGACTTTTTGGGCGGCATCTGACTCTGAGAGCCCTCACGACGGCCTCTGTGGACCCCATTATTGGCTCCAGGGCCCCTCACGACATCCTTTGAGGGCTCCCACGTTGGCTCCACGGGCCGCGCTGGCATCTGAGGTCCCCACGATGGGCTCGAGGGACCTCAAGCATCATGAAGACCTATAAGGGCCCGACAGTGGTCTTCGAACGCCACCACGGAGGCTTGTTTGGCCGCGCTGGACTATGATGGCCCTAACGATGACCTCTGAAGCCCCTTACGACTACTTTTGAGGGCCCTTACGATGATGTTTGGTGTCTACTGCAGGCTCGAAGAGACTACTGATTCGTTCAGGCGATTCACGTGCCCATTTATGTCACTTAAATTGCAGGGGGCATCTTACCCAACGCCAGGGGGCGTCTTTCCCACCCTGTGGGGTAAGATGCCCCCTTTCACTTCTTCGGGAAAATGCTTAATAGCAAAAAAAGTAATCATATTTCAGGCACGAAACGGTGATATTTTTGGAGAAAAATGATGTTGGCTTCCGTTGAAACTCCAAGTTTTTGCTTTCCGATCGTCATTTTCGAATAATATATGACATAGCAAAACCCTGGGCATCTTTCCCCACTCTCCCCTACTTCTTTAGGTAGAATTAATTTAACTAACATTTTTGGAAAGTAAAGCACTGAACTGCACGAAACATGATATTCAATATCTACACTTATCATCAAGCAGGTGCAAAATATCAATTAAAGTGAAACTGATAAAATATATCGCGCAAAAAATACATTTGTAAGTAAAAGCCCCACGCCTGTCTGCTCATGGCTAGACTTGGACCGCAGACAGGCTCACCGGAGCGAGGTCGGCGGGGCACGACCTCACTGTGAATTGCCTCGGGCACAGTGGAGACTGGCAGCTCGCTGGCTGGACCCGGCAGTCGCAGGATCCAGAGCCCCGCCGTGATAGGTGCACGCTTCGGAATAACAGAGGGCTGAGCTACGATGTAAAGTAAAACACTAGCTAAAGGGAAGGCATTTAGAACTTTGATTTTTTTGTTCGCCTTAATTTTACTTCAGACTTTCCGTAAAATTTCAGAGTTTGCAAAAATACAGTTTCAGTTACAGAGCGAACTATTCCGCTCGAAAACTTCTTCCAAATAGCTCATTATACGCATAACTGACAAGCGAACCAGTAAAGAAATGCGTAGCCAATAAATCGCTGACCATCGTAACAATGAGCATTGAGCATCTTAAGTCAGGGGCGCGGGAACTACTTTCAGACTGGGGGGGGGGGGGGGGGGATACCATAATAGAGATCGACCTAGGGTACCCCCAAATCAAGTTTTCTCATCGGTTTTAGGCCACTTATTTTTCATCGCATGGCTTTTTCAACAAAAAAGAAAACATTTGCAAAAAAGTGCGGTATTTCGTCTCAAAGTTGAGCTAAAGTGAAAGCTTACACAGTCAGCTAAGCCCTTTAGGTTGCAACATTCAGCCGAAGAGTGGCCACTGGCCAGCGATCGTTGCCACCCAAGTTCAAATATATCCCACTAGTCCGGCTGTGATGATGGCCCACTCCGTCGCGGGCTCCGTCCTGTGACTGTCGTGTCGGCCGTCACATCTCCGTCACTCCGTCACGTCCCGGTGACAGTGGCGCGACTAACGACGTGTCGGCGTGTCAGCGGCGCAGCGATGAGCACGTCACGAGCTTCAGCTATTGACAGATGTGTCTGATCAGGTGCGAGCGCACTGAAATCCGCCCAATCTGTCACGAAAAATATCAAGGGGGCAGCCTTGTGGGCAATAACTGGAAAGAGGCGCAATAAGCAGCCATGGCGATTGGCGCCTGACATTTCTGAGTCGCACAATTAAAATACCGAAAAAGAATTACAGGCCACTCCACATTTATATCCCATTGTTCCTTGCGTGTGATTTTAGGGCGCCCGGCCGAGGCCGGACTTCAGAGGTCATCGGAGGCACAGGCAGCCTTCACTGCCAGTCGAAAATTGAAATGTAACCAACTGCTGGCAGAATTGCTATTTAATGCCGAGCTCTGAACTAAATTTTGAAACGCGATCTGTGTAATTACGGCACTTGGCTGCAGATTGTTTAGTTATAAATCTGACACAACTTCCAGCGGGAATCTGCACATTAATCATCTAAGAGTGGGGAAAATTACCGTACAGGCAGCCTGGTGGAAATGAGCTGAGGCAATTTCGGGCCAATGAAATATGAATTTTAAATGTAAGGGGCTCTCTATGCACAGAAGTGGTAAAAGACTCCGTCTAATGACTCAAAGTGATATCGGATTAAAAAAAAAAAACGGCGACATGCTTCCGCGCTGTCGGTTTCCGGCAGCCACACCAAAATTGATATTCAGACGACATACCTATCAGATACATGCTTGCTGTGGAACTGAGTGCCACTGATATAGTCGAGTCCACGGTGCTACGGCATATGAGCTATTTCGCGTGTATCCAAAATCGCACTCAACAAAAAAAATCAAACAATATAAATTTTACTCGACACCGTTTAGAAGTCAGCACAGTAGAAACTCAGGCTCTTTATTTCACCCTTCTGATTAAACTTGAAAATATGGGACCTAATCGAGCGGTTTCTGTTTAACAGAAAGCAATACCTGTCTGCGCCCACAGCATAAATTCATTTCAGGTTATTATATGCGACAACGACATTAACCTTTCTAGGCCGCCCACAGACACCCCACTGGGAGCCTCGGGGCGCGTCCCGGGGTGGCCCGGGGGCCGGTGATCCGACGCCGATCTGAGGGGCCGCCAGGCGCGGAGGAGGGCCGGCCGACACGCGCTGACAGCTCGGAATGGATCGCACCGCCGCCTGAAGCCGTGATAAATCTCTCCGGCGCAGCGAGGAGCTGTGACGCCGATGGGGCGGCAAAGGTGGCAGAAAACGGTATTCGCCGCAGAAGCGCCACTCGTGTTTCTCCGAGACAGAAGACGGACGAGAGCCCACACCGACGGTGGTGGTCGATGACCGCCATTTGTTCAGTTTGTTCGGGTGAGCTGGAGCCTCCGCTAAGGTAGGACGGTTTATGCCAGAAAACGGCTGACCCTGCCACTCGCCACCGACAAATGATCATACACAGTTCGCACCTCACGTCTGTGCAACAGGGTGACGAAACTAACACGCCAGCCTCTCCAGTGACGAATCTGGCGCGTCCACTGCTGCGGTGACAACTGTGGCGCGGTAGTGGCGGCGCGGAGACGTTCTTGCCGCACCAGTGACACAGTCGACGACGGAGGGGATTCCAGCTGTCTGGCAGTGAGCCAGGTCGCGCCCGCCTGCTCTCCTAACGGCCGACATATGGCAGGTCAGACGGTTATAACTAGCCACAGCGGTGTCCGCATGTCGGACTCGATCGTTAATCCGGCAAATCTCAGATGAATCTCTGTTTGACAGTTTCACTGGCATATATGATGGTTCCATGGGTAGGTTATTGAAGAAATGCTCCACAAACATCAACAAAGTGACGCCAAATACGATGCTCTTCAAAATAGCCAGCGCGCTGCAATCCATTACCGTGTCTGTGCAGTAGGGTTGTTAAAAAAAACCGATTTTTGGAAAAAGTATATGGGCTCATGGCTCATGTGGTGCGGTATTCTTTTCTGAGTCCAATGAAACCCTTTTTTTCCGAAAAGTATTACTGCTAGGCGCTGCTCAAACGGCTTAAAGAGGACCATGTTACGCCCGCCGACCGGCCGGTGTCAATAAGGGCGAGAACTCGGCGCCGCGCGCCGGCGGCAGCGCCTTATCGGCACCGCGCGCCACGGCATCTGCCGGGCGGCCGGCTGGGCAGTGGGAAGTTACAAGCGCGTGGTCTTATTGCACACGATCGGGGTGAGCTATCCCATGTTTTCGGGGCGGAAAGTTTCAGTGCAGCATCGGTGCGGCTGCTGCGGTGGTCTGTGTCGATGGTACAGAAAATAACTCAAACAGAGCTCAGAAAAGACTGAACGATTCCGGATAGTTGCCTCGAAACAATCCGTTTCAAGAATACAGCTGCCTTCTTAACGTACTGTATCACTTTTTAATTCTTCAAAAAGCAAGCTCTGAGCAATAACAGACTTTTTTGCATTGCTGTTGACAATTTAAGTTGCTTTTGGACGGTGGCTCGCAGCTCCAAAATGCTGCCGCGTAACTCTATTCCAACGACGAAACGGCAACTTAGCGAGAATCGAAAATTTAACGAAGTAGGTACAACAGGAGCTGGCAAGGCTCCTGCATTGGTCTATCCGTCATGAGTGACACACCGGGGTAATGTGTCACGTCAGGGCAGAGCTGTGTTCTATGCCGGGTCTGGAATTGGATTCGGGTCTTGATCGGCATCGGTGGGCACGGCCGCCCTGGCCGGACTGCCGGCGTCGCTTATGCTCGAAGGATTGGATAAACGACGCTTTATAGGTACTCCGGCTAATGTCTCTACTCATGTCTCACTTCGTCACACTGTCAGGGTGGCCACCTGTCATTCCCGGACATGCTATGTTTTATTTCGGCCTGCTAATCTAAGTTAAACCTGGCGTCGATTCTGTTGCTTCAGCATTTGACATCAACGTATCTGCATAATGACATTGGTGACGCCCATGCTCGTCAAACCCACCCCCAAACTTGGACCGATGACTTCCGGGTCTCTATATTCTGTTCTTGTGCATTGCCAGCTCTTGCTGTACGTAAATCGTGAATTTTCGATTCTCGCACAGTTGCGCGTTTCGCCGTTAGATTTAAGATGCGTGGCAGCATATTAGGCGTGCGAGCCACCGTCCCAAAGTAACGTGAATTGTCAACAGCAATGCAAAGAAGTCTGTTATTGCTCAGAGTTTGCTTTTTAAGGAATTAACAAGTGATACGGTACGTTAAGAAGGCAAATGTATTCTTGAAATGGATTGTTTCGAGGCAACTAACCGGAATCATTCAGTCTTTTCTCAGCTATGTTTGACTTATTTTCTGTACCATCGACACAGACCACCGCAGCAGCCGCACCGATGCTGCACTGAAACAGGAAACTTTCAGCCCCGAAAACATGGGATAGCTCACCCCGATCGTGTGCAATAAGACCACGCGCTTGTAACTTCCCACTGCCCAGCCGGCCGCCCGGCAGATGCCGTGGCGCGCGGTGCCGTTAAGGCGCTGCCGCCCGTGCGCGGCGTCGAATTCTCGCCCTCATTGACACCGGCCGATCGGCGGGCGTAACATGGTCCTCTTTAAGCCGTTTGAGGAGCCCCTAGCAGTTAATACTTTTCAGAAAAATGGGCGTCATTGGACTCAGAAAAGAATACCGCACCACATGAGCCATGAGCCCGTATACTTTTCCAAAATTCGGTTTTTTTTTTAACAACCCTACTGTGCAGCGTTCAGTGTCGCCTATCACTCGCAAGGCTACTGTTTCAGCTCAATTGGAAATTCCGGGCACAATCTATTTGAACAGAGTGACAATATTGCTTCATCCGCTCCCGGCTCGTTGAGGGCCGGCCGTTTTATCCGAACCCACCGGCACAGTGGACACAGAACAGCAGCTCAGGATAGCTCGCAGCGCGAGCCTGTGCCGAATTTAAAGTCGCTGGATGGTCTATATAAGCCCACATGGACCATGTCGACATTTTCGTGAAGGGTCTATGATGTGGCGCAAGTGACGGCTGAACACAGCCTGGCTTATCATGGGGCGCTGGGTCGAAGGAGACTCAGGGTAACTTCCGAGCGAGGGATTTAATGGCAATGAGACACACCACACTGTGAATTATCAATGTACAAATTCACATTGCCGGGCAAGAGCTTATGATTCATCTTCACTTTCAAGCATAGTTATTTTCAAATCACTCAACATGGCAAGGAGAAAGGAGTTGAGCTACGCAGCAGCACAACAGACTTTCCTAAAATGGAAAACGCTGCGCCCAGCCGAATATCACAGTCCCCGCAGCTATTTCAGTCTATTTAATTCCATTATTTTGTGACCATCAGCGACTCTCATTAAAACAGCCGTCCCGTGAGATGGGTCTCCAAATCTGTCCTCCAATAAAGAATGGCGCGACGGCAGCGAACGAAAAGTAATGTACGTTTAGAGTAGAGCAGAGCTGATCACCCGAACGCAGCTCTGGGCTCCGCAGTGTGCGCCCCTCTCTTTACCCACCTATACAACCTTCCAGGGAATGGGGGGGGGGGGGGGGCGTGCTGCTGACACAGAAAGGCACTCGCCAGGAGGCACCGTTCAGGTCAGACCATTTCCCATCGGGATAAGATTATTGTGCTGAGAAAAACAAACGACGCGTGTAAGTGCTGTGCGCTGTCAGAAGCGTCACGCAGTGTTTGCATGAGTTGAGGTGCAATGTAAATTATCTGTGTTCGCATTCCTAAGCAATATATATGCCAAGAATCTCTATGTTGAGCTAATAATAAACTTTGTCAAACTAGCTGAAACTTGTGAAAACTCTGTCACTGTCAGAAAAAAAAACACCCACACCCACAAGATAAATGCGTTAGATGCGTGCCGCCGTATGCTTATGCACCACGCAGGGAATGAATACCAAATCACGCTCGCGACGCTTATGATTTACGGCACCGATCCTGAGAACAATTTCTCAAAATAGCAATTTAACTATTTTAAGTTACTTTATATTGGTGCGAGCTCGCCGCTAGTGCATATCTGGGCTTGGGACGGCCGAATTGTTGCAAAGGGATGGAGCCAGGGCTCGTAGTTGTCTATGCAGTACATATGTATGCTTACTCAATCGCTGTTAGACCAATCAACATTATTAAGCCTAAACAAAACTTAAAAGAACTATCGCTTAGCATGACGCCGTTGTGTGCAGTGGCGTACGCACATACAAGACATTCCGTGCATGCCCTGTCCCTTTGGCTCATCGTCCCCGGCGCCCTCAGTGACTGGCGCCCCTCTGTCCAGTGTTGGCGCTCCTCCAGTCGATAGCGGCGCGCTTCTAGTTGATGGCGAAGCCCCTCTGTCCAGTATTGGCGCTCCTCTGGTGATAGTGGCGCCCTCCTAGACGATATGGTGGGCCGGTGGCGCCCCTTTGTCCAGTATTGGCGCCCCCCCCAATCGATAGCGTCGCGCTCCTAGATGATGGTGGGTGACGCCCCTCTGTCCAGTATGTCAGTTATGTTCGTTCCGCACGTGTACGAACATAACTGACACATTCAAGTTTCAGATATGTGGCGCCCTCCTTGTTGTTGGCGCCCTCCTTGTTGTTGGCGCCCTCCTTGATTGGCGCCCTCTCGTCCAATGCCCTGGTCCTTCGCAAATTCCTGGGTACGCCACTGGTTGTGTGATATCGTAAAACTGCCGACCACAACATGACACCTCAATAGATTGACCGCAGGCACGAGGGGCTGCCATCACGAGAGCGGTCGGTAGCCGAGGTCCGCTCAGGTTGGCTATTTGTGGCGCCGTATAGCGCCGTGAGGCAGACGGATGACAGCATAATACGATGATTTGTGACCGGCTGTTGCACAGTAACGAGCACAATCAATCGCCGTCCGTCCATAAAGCCGGCCCGATGCAGGGAACGGAGGAAGAGCTAGGGAGACGACAACGCTCTCCAGTGAAGCTCAGAACTGAAGTGACGAGTGTGACCGCCCCCATCGTCCAGGGTCACAGACGGACCTCCAAGTTCAGTAGTTACAGGCCATGAAATCGTGATACCTCTACCGCATTACGCCAGGCTGAATCGAATCCAGACTGACGGATAAATCTCAGGACGATCGGTAATGATTGGTTAATGATCCGATGCGCACATTGAAAAACACTACCGCACGTTTGACTGAAGTCCTTGATAAGGGGCTTTCCAGCATATGCATATGCATGTCTTGCTTTATATCAACTATAATCCACCGTAAGCTTCACATGCATACAAAGAACGGTGAGACTTATCGCAAACATAAACAGAATGACGGCGATATTATATGCATAACTGGCTCTGAGGCCCATCTCGCGTCTATCTCAGGACTAGGGCCGGCGCCGTGATGGCTCAACACAGTCTACAGTGGCGCCTGAATGCCAGAAGGATAACAAACGATGTGAGGATTTAGCAAATCGCGTCAGACGGACAGCTCCTCGTAGTAAGTCCCCTTCCCTCCCCGCCGAACGACCCCCACCCCCACTAGTTCCACTCTCCACCGGCCGCTCTATCCCTACCGATCAACTTTCCAATCAGGCGTCCGATCCAATCCAATCCCTCACAGCCCCTTCCCCTCCCCCGCGTTCTGTCATGTATCAGCGTCACCTTGTGGCGCCCGGTGGCGGCGGTGACATCAATATGACCCAGATAGGCTCACGCCTGCCCGCCGACGCGCCGGTACGGTGCCTCCGGGCCGTGGGGAGCGCAGGGTCTCGTGAGACCCCCGCGGTGTGAGGGCGGCGGCACCAGGATGGATGGCGCGACGGTACCGGCTCGCCCAGTCGGCGATATACTCGGTGACAATGTCGCACGGTCGTGTCCGTAGTCACCCAGGTCTCAGATAGCGATATTGCTATCACCGGCGTTATAGTGCTATCGCAGACTACTGCCCACCCACCGGCTGGTGTTGGGACGTCATTAGCATGCGCAGCACGCATTCAATGCTGCCATTCACCATACGCGCACAATAGACGACCTTTCCTACCCTGAGTCGCGCCAGTCAGAAAAGCGCATATCAGGTAGTGATAGAAGACACCTGCTATTGACAGGTTAATACCATGACGGTCGAGATACAATTTTTTTTATCGTCGGCACACTCCTCAGCACAGTACAAAGGAAATCCCCCAGGCGAGCTTTCCAGTCTCCACACACGATCCTTGTGGCTCGTCTGGTAACCAAACGGGGCGGGTCGGCAGTTTCTAATCGTTACCGACTGCGGCTCCGTGTAGTGCTGTGCCTTGTAACTCGGCACAGGGCGAGTGTGGAAACTAAAATGCTGGCGGCAGTTTCGTTTTAAACTGTACGAGGTGCGTTAGCCCGATAAGAGTGATGTGGCACTGAACAGATAATACCCCAACAACGCAAAACGTCCTCGTGAAACTGACCGACTGAGTTCGGTAATGGGTGACTGAACAGCGAATCGCTCGAATTCGACTGATACCAGATGGCGGAAATGGAGCTGGCCCATCTCACACGTCCGGCAAATGAGCTCGCGTTGACCTAGTTTGATACTGTCGGCGGGTGACGGCCGGCGCTGCGTCGACGCCATGAATTCGTCACTGATGGCGCTCGGCAGCGGTGATTTACAGCGGTGGCCTGAGTTCGGGCGGTCCATCGCCAGCCGGCGCGGCGGGGTGGACGGGCCGAGTGGCCGCCCACCCACAGCGAATGGTGGCATTCGCGACCCGGCCTCGATGGCGCTAAAAAAGTTTGTTCGAGTACTGATACCTGACCATGAATAATAATAGTAAGGGAAAACAAGTAAAAGTAGTTAGTTAGGAAACACCAGATAAGTTGCATCCATATGAAAAATGAATGTGTGCTTTAAGCGTCGAAGCATAGAAAAAATACAACCACATCAAGAGATCCTCAACAGAAGTGCTTGGCATCCGCTAGTCGTTCATCAATGACAAGAGTTCCTTTTATTCCGTACATTTACCTAATTTAGGTTGTCACCATCAGTATCCCTGTGCGAGACACATCACCTCCCTGTGCCCCCAGCCGCGACGAGCGCACCCGACCGCGCCCAAAAAATCACCGCTCTACTGTCACTACACATAGAGCCAAGATCCGGTCAAGACCCGGAGCTAACGGCGGTGCTATTGCGAGTGCCACCCTCACATTTCACGGCAGGTGAGTCCTAAATCGGGCACTAGATGTCTAAGCCCAACTGTAATTGATGAGCGTTTAAAGGCGCAACGATCGTATATACGTTAGTCCTGGGGCCGACCGATAGATCTTCGGAGCCGTCAGAGAAGAACGCTCCGTTGGACAAAACGGCGGTCGTGCGCGACAACGTTTCATGAAGTAAAACAATCAATTCGGAAGGATCCTCTCCAGAGCGTGAAACAAATCATTGGAACACGAGACTGATGAGCGCTGACTTGAATGCACCGATCATATCCGTGAGCATGGAAAGCAATTCAATACGAATGATGAATCGCGTCAGAAAACCACTCAAAGTGGTTAGATGGTGCTACAATGCCAGACTTGTGTATGGACGTTGCCATTGTAGACTTCCAGTTCATAAAACAACCTGGCGTCGCTGGTCATTCCACATATTTCTAACAACGATTGAACGATTGGTGCTTGATGACATTGTATCGCCACTTGTCATCGACAAATGGCTCCCTAGGTGACATTTCCGACCACCAGTCTCACAGAAACCGCCGTACTAAAAACTGGCTACAATCAAATAATAAGACGCAGTGCACCATCCATTTCCAACGGGGCCATATAATCGGCATGTCCGGGGGGCACGACGGTGTCATACCGCACTCTGCTGGTACGATACCACCGGCGTAAGCCATTAATCCCGACACCTAATAGCCAGCGGCGCGATATTTCTGCCGAACGGGGTGGACGGTGACAGACAAATGGTCGCTAAGTCGTCCATCAGACACCCTGTGCCCAAACACAGTCAGACGGACGATAATTGGGGCGGCAGACGTGGGACAAATGACAAAACACGACAGGTAGGTTATCACACTGCACTGAATGAACACACGGCATGGGATGTGATGACCTTTAACATGATGCTAAGACTTCCTTTTATAATTGCGTTTCCATTGACAAAACGAATCATATGTACGCATTAAGTCTGGATGACGTAATTGAAAGCATGACAGCAATTGAAAGCAACTAACACTCACCACTGTCATCGAGAGCGTCCGACGGCCGCTTCAGAATTCCGTCTCCCTGCTGAAGAGAACAGGTCACATCAGGTCAGGTGAAGTCAGATTAGGAAAGGTACGATCAGACAAGGTCAATAGCGCAAATTCTATGGGACAGTCATGCTGCACCATACGTTAACGCTTCTGAAACCGATAACTTTTCACCAAAAATATACTGGAGAAGACGAGGTCCATGCTTATCACAGATCAGTGATCATCCAAACGCTTCAATAAAGCATGACGGTAGGGGAGAGTGGGGTAATTTGGCCGTTTTTTTTTAGAAAACGCTGTAACTAAAAATCGACAACACATTTCTGCATTTTCTCAACGCTGACAGGTGTGGCGTACATTTTACTTTCTTGGAGAGTAAACTTGAAATGATTGTGTAACTACTTATATTGAAATTGTGGCGCATTACAAAGGTCTGCAAAGCGGCCAAATTGCCCCACTAGCAGGGTTATTTGGCCGGGGGTGTGGGGCAATTTGGCCGGTGTTAGTTTGAGGCCGTGATTTTTGTTATAGGCGAGTCAGCTTCACATTCAGCAATGACGCGTGTCCTACGACGCATTTGAAGCATTTTGGAGGTTGACTCAGCCGTCACAGGGGTCAAAAATAGTCAAAATAGCGGCTCTAGATGCGATGACAGTTTTTTTACGAATAACTTTTGAAGTAATCAAGTTAGGCAAAAACTAAAAACACCATCGTAATTCTCTCGTCATTCCGCATCGAAACATGTGTGTGTTGACCTCGAGAGGTCAAGGTCAAGGTCAAGGTTGGCTTCAGGTCACGTTACCTCAGGTCGCTTGACCTCAAGGTTACGTGAGTTCAAGGTCATCATGTATATCATTCGATGCGCCTTAACGAGCTGAACACAATGAGACCATTTGCGCGGCTGTATCTTTTTCTGTAAGTATTTATTAGCAAAAAAACGTTAGTTAACCTTTGATGACGTCACATGCCCTTACAGCTGTCCAATAGGAAATATGGCATCAAGGTAGTCAAAGTTGGTTATGAATTATGTCCTTTATGGTATAATTGACCATGACAACTCGGCCGTCCCAGCATAGTGACTCTGAGCGCACCGGCCAAGTTGCCCCGCTTGTCCCGGCCAAATAACCCCACATTGCCATTCTGAAATTTTTTGTCTATAAAGTCGTCATGGCTGTACAGAACTAGATGAAATTGCTCTTGGAACCGCTGAACACCCTAAAAAATGGCGCTATAATGTTTTAATTCGTTTACAGCCCAAATACTACATGTTATACAAATTTTTAAACGGAAGTAAAAGTTACCATTTTCTAACGTAATTCACCTTTTATTAATTTTGAATAAAACAAAGAGGGGAAAAGTTTTGACATTTGTTCTCGAGTTAGTTTTGCCGATGACAAATGAATAGAGACTTAAGTTATTTCATTCACTTTTATCAGCTTTCGTACAGGTGGGGGCGGCCAATTTACACCACCGGCCAAATTACCCCACTCTCCCCTACACCACCAACAAATATCCATCCCCAAACTCATCCACCTCAAAACCAGCAGCACAGCCCCGTCACCTCCCAACCCACCGGCCACCACTCCCTCCCGCCATCCTGGCCCTCTCCCATCACCCCTCCCCCTCCGTCGACACCCGACACCCGGCCACCGACACCCGACACCCTGCGCCCCGGCTGTCGACGGCGCGCGCCACCACACAATCAGCGTAATGGGCGCGACGATCGGCGCCACCACTCACCCGGGCGGCCGGGGAAGTACTACGCACCTCTCCCAGCCGCGACCGGGTCACACTCACCAGCCGGGGAAGTACTACGCACTTCCCTTGAGCCAGGCAGGGTCACAATTACCGCCCACAGCCACACTGCACAGCAAGCGACAGACACACACCACTTGCGGTCCCGTACCAGCAGGTCTACCAACTAACCGACTAAAGTCCCGCACCAGGAGCACTCCAATCTCTTTCGTTATCGAATACGGACAACAATAATACATTACATCTCCCCAACCACGAACAAGAAAGAGCACTTTCCCTCATTCCAAAACACGATCAATAAAGCGTGTTGTATCTCCTCACCCTCAGCGAACACAGAAAGGCCGCCTGCTGCTGTGCGGTACAGCATACATACCAGGCGTACCACACTAGCGCCATCTATGGAGAATCAGGCAAGCTGCGAGCGTTTCGATAGGCTGCTTCGATTATGGCGTCAAAACGATGTGGTACTGACGAGAGGACAGACTATATTAACAATTTATATCACAGCGCAAACTATAATTCCAATGGCCAAACTTAAATGTAAGAGCGAACAGAATGGTGCAAAGAGAACAACGGCCGTCTTTCTGCATCCATCAGAACCATGAAATGTCGATAAGCGGTATCGACGATACCGCTGAAATAATTCAATGGGACGAAATCAACTATATTTCTACAACAGAATCGCCAAAAAATATGTTCCTGGTCATAATTTATCACGAAACTACCTTCCATTGTGGAAACATTGTGGGTGCATGGGTGCAGAAATCCAGCCATGGCCGGTGAAGCCGGGGGGGGGGGAGGGGGTAGGGAGCGGCACCCGAGCGGAGGCTCCTTGTGAGCTTTGAGGGTGTACCATGTCGAAAAGGTACCTACCGATGATAAGTGTATTTAGAAGCGTTGATAATGTCAATATTGACTACCGCAAAAAGTACCTAAATGCGGCTAACTTAGCCATTTTCGAAGATAGGTATCGGGCTAAAACTTTTGAAAGTGGGTCATCGGTATGTGTTCAATCACATGTGTTCCGTTGCTTCCTTTTTTACTTGAGCGCAAATGTAAGTTTTGAAGACCATCACAGTAGCAAACGCTTCTAAAGGTGGAAAGTGGGCAAACTATCCTGAATTTGTTGTGCTGCATGGGAAGTAGTGTTGATGAGAAAAGGGGTTTTTGTTCCAGATTATTGTGGGTGCAGAATACATTGTCTGCACCCACTGGATAATTATTGTGGGTGCAACTGCACCCACTGCACCCATGGTTCCTACGCTTATGACTAGCTATAATGAAGCACTAGCTATTTTGCTCTACTAGCTACCAGTATGTTCAATAAGTAAGTTCCGTTTTGATATAACTCTTTTATTTTTTGGCACATCTGAACCAAACATGGCTCACGGCTCGACGAACTCGCTCTGCAGGCGAACGCATCGGTCCCATCGTTTGGCCAGGTCCCGGATGGCCGCACGGAAGCTTTGAGTGAGGGTCTTTTCGCCATACTGGTAAAAAGCAGACCCGAGTGCAGACCGCGAGCCGAACCTCCGGCCCCGGAGATTTTTCTTCATGTCTGCGAACAGCCAATAGTCACTGCGTGCAACGTCTGGAGAGTAGGGATGGTGTTAGAGCACCTCGATGCCCTCTGCCTGCAGGGCATCCCTCGCCACGAGGGCACGGTGAGAAGGCGCGCAATCCTGGTGGAGGATGAACCGACCACGGGCCTTCCCGGGGCGGCAACTGGCGATCACTCGCAGGAGATGGTCTCTAATGATCCTGGCGTAGGCTTATGTTTAGGCTTTCTGTTATCGCCTGGACAGTAATCTTTCTGTTGGCCATCACCATCTCCTCCACTTTGGCGATGTCAGTGGCTGTGTCCATCGTCCTCAGCCTGCCTGCACGTGCCAGGTCGCGCACGCTCTCCCTCCCCTCCCCAAACTTTTTCTTCCGCTTCCGAACTGCGGAATCCCTAAGAGCATGGCTCCCGTACACATTCACGAAGTTGGCGTGGATGTTAGCCGCCGGCTAGCCCTGGATAGCAAGGAATCGTATCACTGAACGTTGATCCTCTCGGGTGGCCGATGCCATTTCTAAAGCAGTCTAAAAAATGGTGTTATTTGATCTGCTTCATATCGTCACAGAAATGGAATAAGAAGCTGAAAATGCGGTCACTTCGACATAAAGGTCTGATTTCTAATCCCTGAAAAAATCACGTGCGTAGACCGCGTGAATTTTATGTAATTGCTCTCCGGAACTTACTTATTGAACGCACCTAGTATATTGACGCTAGCTGTTTAGTCACTGCTGATTACGAGCGAGCGAGCGCAGCGAGCGAAGTGAGTCTTTTCAATATAACGGGAAAATCTCAGTATGAGCGGCCCGGCCCGGCCCGGCCCGGCCCGGCCCGGCCCGGCCCGGCCCGGCCTGTAACGCTTTTGAGAGGCTTATATCTCAGCAACCGCTGGACCGATTGGCCTGCGGTCTTTTTTGTTGGGTAGCCCCATCCCTTCTACCCCGTAATTGACTACTTTTGATACATCTCAGTGACCGTCGTGGCACGTGCCACGTGAAAAGTCAAGGGTGTTCAAGCTGTTTTGCAAAAGTAGTGATTTTGAGAGGCTCATATCTCAGCAGCCGCTTGGGCGATTGACTTGCGGTAATTTTTATAGGGTAGCAGCATCCCTTCTACCCAAAATAGGATACTCTCGATGCATGTGGGTCACTCCCAGTGCACGTGCAAAATACAACAATAAGAGGTGCCAAATTTGTTCCCATTTCAGTAACTTGGTAATTACTGGGGCGATTTCGCTGAAACTTGGCATACAGGTAGGCACCCACCAGGCAATGCATTCCCATGTGTTGCGGTTAGGGTGCTACTGCACGTGCGCACGTGCAGGGGGCGTTTCCAGATCTCGAGAACGGCTGGGCCGATTGCGCTCAAATTTGGTACACGGTTGGGGACCAGTTAGTAGGGTGCCGTGCAAAAGTCATTTTGGACCCCGTTTGCACGTGCGCACGTGCAGAATGCCGCTTCCAGATCTCAGGAACGGCTGGGCCGATTGCGTTCAAATTTGGCACACCGCTAGCGACCAGTTAGAAGGGTGCTTTGCGGAAGCCCGTTGGAAGCACCCTCTCGCCCTTCCGCACGTGCAGGGCTCACTATCTCGCTCGCTCGTTCTTCGCCCAAAAGGCGTTTTACTGGTTTAATGCACTAGCTATTTTGTATTACAAGCTATTTTGGCGCTAGCTGTGTTGTCACTAGCTGTTTTGAAGCACTAGCTCTTTTGTACTAGCTCAAAAGTCACTAGCTCAATAGTCACTAGCTGTTTTGACGTGGACCCTCCCCGTTAGTAGCTTATAAGGCTCAAATTTGCCTTACTCGTCTCTAACACAAAGGACTTTATCATACCACGTGTCACCCGTCCGCGTTCCTCCCCTGTGGTAATAAAGTGTCATCGTCGCGACGCGTCTCGGCCGCTATCCCGTCCCCAGGCCTAGCCCGTCTCTATCGAGCACCGTGTAATGATGAGCGACCAACGGCAGCCTGCCAAAACCGCGGTGTCGGCTACTCAGGAGAGCCGTGAAGTGTTTGTTAGCAAGACGAGGAGAGGGCTCGAAGGAACGAGACGGTTTAAATGAAAACATGGCTGGTGTTCATATGATGAATCGGCGGGGAAATATGGTGATGATGCGGAGGCAGTAAAATATATGACATGTCAGAGACAAGCTATGAGACTATAGGGTAAAAAGATACGTCTAGTGAGCCAACCAACCACCAACTTCCGATGTGCTGAGTGCAATGGTTAGAGAATGATACGGCCGCCTCGGCAGGCCCGCCGGGACCGATCCGCCGTCTGCCACAGCTGTGCACCGCGGTCGTCTCCTCTCTGACCAGGAGGGTAGCGAGTCCGCCACAGCAGCGGACCCGCTCAGCCACACCAGCCGGCTTGTTCGCTGCTTATTTCCCAACAGTGGCGCCGGGCATAACAGCACAGCCAGTAATACAAACGGCCTCGGAATGACTGATGTCTTCATATTGGTTCCATCCATTTCAAGTGGGTTCATATGGGCTGGCGTTTTGCGCCATTAGTTCTGAACGGTCGGTAATTTTGTCAGCGCTGTGTGACTGCCGAGTGCCTCCCGTTTTGATGGAATTTCGGCGTCCCGCGGGACTGCAGCACGCCGCACGGTAATTGCTTTAGCCGCGGTCTGTGGCTGCCCGGGATCGGGCGGCCAACACGGCACGGCGGTGGTGGCTGGGGATCGGAGGGGATCGCCGGGCCCCTGGGGACAGTACAGGCAGACTGCTGGTCTCGCTGGGAAGTCGGCCAGAAAACTGGGTCTTACCTAGAAATTCCTTCATACCATTACAGGGGACAGGCAGCCGAGTTACCTTTCAACGAAAAGGAACATGGCTTGCGAAATAAAAATGCCCAGAAAAAAATAGGTATAAAATAAAAATGGGTGAAAATAAAAAAGGTGTTTTTAACTTACGACACACAGGGTGAAAAATGATTTTTCATTCTTACTATTGTCTAGAGTTGTGGCAAACATTGACTCCCAATAGCTCCACCTCTCACCTTTCCCAATCAATTACTCTGACATTTCCCAAACGTCCAATCACCCAGACGAGCCAGAACGGCCGGCACGTCCCCACCAGACCACTCGACGTCTGAAGCCACACACCCAGCCCGTCGCCCGATCGCCCGACACCAGCGGCGGCAGTCCAGCGATGACCCGACCCGATCGCCGTCGAGCTTGGTCGGCGTTCGATCTGTTTATTGGGGGCGCGCCGGCCGGCCGGAGAGCGCGAGCGGCGCCCATCGAACGTCAGCGTGTCAGCGTGAGTGAATTGGATCGGAGCGGGCCGAAACCCGAGTGGCGGACGATGCTGCGGTTCGGTAGAGGTCGGCGGAATGATGAGATTGGTGCTCAATTAAAAGTGATGAGTTTGATGGCGAGCAGGAGTACTTACCCCAGCCATGTTTGGGTTGCATTCATTCTCCTTATTCCCTTGCATTCCTGAAACAGACAAAAATAAAGACGATTGTTAAAACAGATCACAGCAGGCGGCGTTCCAACAAATCCAGAGCGCGTCGACAGCAGTACAAAGTGACATCAGTTGTAACGGCTGGCGATTTTGCTGCGCGCCTGGCATTTCCAGGCCATTATGTCGCCATAGCGGCCGGCAGTTAGGGCGTCACTAATGCCGGCTGCAGCTGGACGGGCTACACGCGTCCCGCCCCCGCCCTCCCCTCCGCCCGCCCCCGTCCCCGCTCGGAGTCCAGGCATGCTGTGCAGCGGGGATGTCAGTTGGGGAAACTACGAGGCGAATGTCAAAAAATTAATTGGTCAATAAATGGACTTTTGATGACCATATATGGACATAAATGCAGCCCCCGCTAGTAAGGGTAAAAACGGTATAACAAGCCGGTACTTGCGGTATCGCGTCCACTTATTGGAGAGAAAAGGCTTCCATTTTTCACTAGGAATTAGCGTGATTTGATTAAATTCGGCGAATTG
Source organism: Amphibalanus amphitrite (assembly GCF_019059575.1). Taxonomy (NCBI): domain Eukaryota; kingdom Metazoa; phylum Arthropoda; class Thecostraca; order Balanomorpha; family Balanidae; genus Amphibalanus; species Amphibalanus amphitrite. The sequence goes on along the minus strand of NW_024882426.1, from coordinate 244,150 downwards.
ACTCGAAAATGGCGAAAGGAAAACGGCTTTTCTGCAGGTTCTGGGCGTCACAATCAGCTGGCCATTCAAAAAATGGATTGGTTTTATGAAAGAAAATTGTTTAAAGATTTAATTTAATTACAATAAACAAATATATTTAATTTTAAAATAATAACTTAACCAGAATTAGAAAAACCATAAACAAAATAATAAAAATAATGACATTTTTAAATCACGGTACTGCTTACATTTTTTGGCGCGTCTGTTTCAATCCGCCATATTTGCCAATCACGGTTTGACCTTGCGTTGTAACTCTGCGATTTAGAGCCGCCAGTTAATTATGCACCGGGTGAGTGTAGGCCTTGTGTGGTTAAAAACATTCTTATGCCTTATTTTTTCATTTGAATGCTAAAATTCATTGAAAAGATGAAGTTGTCTGATTTTATGACCATATATGGTCATCGCCCCGCCCACTCCAGTCGCTGATTGGCTAATCCAATTTTTGATTGGCTCCTCGTAGTTTCCCCAACTGATGTCGCCGGCCAGCCAAGTTCAGAGGACCACGGACGGCACACATGAACAACACATTTTAGAAAGCACCACAGACCGACGGCATTGGCACTTAACAATGCCGAATACACAGCAGCTTCAACAAAAGTGGCAAGTGCTGCACTCAGGCAGCAGGGAATTCGAGCCACGACCAGGGCATTCATATTCGTACTCATGTAATTCAGCGATGGGGGAGCAGCAATAATGTTTCAAACGTTTTAGCATTCCAAAGAGCGCTGCAGTGAAACAAACAATAGTGACAGCCCGACACTATAACTGTCGGTATATTTTATCAATAAGAGGTTTTGTATATAACCAAGTGTTTATGTCGGGAAGATTGGTGTGACTTATGCATATTTTGACGCTGGAAACGCATCCCACAAAAGATTTAGGTGTCATATACATCAACCTACTTGAAACGCTGAGTAGACTTTTCGCCCGTTAAGTAGATTCATTCCTAGCATAAAATGCAAATGTGATTGCCGTCTCTGCAGCTCGCCGGATTTATAAGGCTCGTTATAGGGAATCGATTGTTGGCGGGTGACGCGCGTCGAGTGCGGGTCGGATCCCCAGCGGACCGAGTCTTGGGAAGAGATGTGCTCGGAAGGAGATCCAGTAAATGAAAACTGGGTGGTACCGGCGCGCTTGTCCAGCCTACGAATGGCAGCTGATTTACAGCGACCTGAATTTAAGTGAAGGTGCTGAGCAAGCACAAACAAATAACTTCCCGCGCCAGCCCATTGTATTCCAATTATAAACATCTGTCTTTATAATCATATCCAAAGAATTGCAGCATCGAATTATGGAATAGACATCAATGACCACAATGCAAATAACGTCATTAATTGAAGAGCCCCAACACAGGCCCTGATAAGCTACACATTGACAAACCTCACCCAATGTGTGTTCTCTGAAAGGTTTGAAGCTTCGGAGTTGCGGTAAATGCCGCCATGGAAATCGTGTTTGTTTGTTTGTTAATTGGGGCTTTATTTGGGGTTAATTGGGCCATGGAAATCGTGAGAAACGGATTATATTACAAAGATGAATCGACTACATTCATTTATAGCCAATAACCGTGTCGCCGACTCTGTGGCTCCCCGAAAATGGGCGCACGAGCCTATGCCAGAATTTGTTATAGGTCACGTGCCGAGGTCAACGAATGTGCGTAAAAATGATAGTTTCGAAAATGAGGTCGATAGAATTTGGCGAGTGTGAATACATTATGAAGTGATCCGGTAAATACGTTTCGATTCGCTCGTTTTAACACATCGATTTAAACGATCTAACGTAACGTACTCGTTCGTATCATCGGAAATGTCAAAGTAATTCGCGACATTTTTTGGTCCTCCGGGCCGGATCGCTTAACGTTCGATATCGTGAAATACTTGCGCTCGATTTTGCATGTCTCTGACGTTTAACGTAATGAGCATGAGGCATGCCCTTCTCGAGCTGTAACGTAAGCCTTTTGCACAGTCTGTTTTTGTAATTGTCTTTCCGACAATGGATAGTGCTTCGTTAAGAAAACTGAGAAGTCGAAAGAAGGCTCAGTTTACAAGACTGTGTAAACGGGCTGATACTTTGGTCGACACATCGGGAAGCCGAAGCCAAATCGAAGGCTTACTTAAAGAGCTTGATGAGGCTCTAGACGCTGTAAGTGAAGTGAATGACAGCTACACGGACAGCCTGAAAGATGACGACCGTGAAAAGGATCAGACCGAAGAATACATGACAGACGTCGAAGAAGCACATCAGAAGATTTGTGAACGCATTCGTGAACACTTCAGATCCCGTGGGGAATTAGCGTCGTCAGAGTCAGGAACAAGCAAAACAACTTCGAAGTCACAGTCTGCTGTCTCCAGTCGGTCAAGTCGATCTGCGGCCGCAAAGGAAGCCGAAATCGGAGCATCCCTGAAACGAATGGAGCTCAGTCAGCTCGAACTACGGATAGAAGAAGAAAGAAAAAGAGACGAGCTGAAAGAGAACTTAGAGAGGCAGAGACGAGAGATAGATCGAGAGGCACGAATCGCCGAAGCCAGAGATGCTGCACATCTCGCAGCAAGAGAAGCGGAGCTGCGTAAGGCAGCAGAAAATGAACTTCAGTGGGAACGGCGGCACGATTTTGACGGCGAAAACGAACTCGCTGGACCTTCTCAAGAACAAGAACGAGTTGGAACAGCAGAAGAAGGACTTGCAATCGAAGCTGACACCCCTGTGGCTGATAAGTCTCAAACGGAAACTGGTAATCGGCCGGCGCCGGAGCTGACTCGGGGTCAGACAGCTACATCATGGATATTGGAAGCTGCGAACAGGCCACAAGACACAGAACCGCCGAGAAATGGTCACTCGGGCTATCGGAGTGTCCCGCAGATTCAGCTCCCAAAGTTTAGCGGTAAGGCCACTGAGTGGCCCCAGTGGATTGGCCTTTTTAAATCGCTCATCCACGACCAGCCAGGCCTATCGGACGCTGAAAAACTCGCCCATCTCCAGGCATCCGTAACTGGTCTAGCTAAGCAGGCTGTCGAAGGAATGATGTTCGATGCAGCGCTGTATCCTTCCGCTCTACAAGCTCTGATGAAACGATTCGGGAGAGAAGACGATATCGTGAGCGCAAGCCTCAGTGCCGTCTTCAACACGTCTCCAATGAAAAATGTGGACCCGGTCATGCTGGAAAAGCTACACGCCGCCGTTCACTCCGCGGTCACAGTGCTGAACGCCATGGGTTTCCACGGAGACCTTAACAGTACTGAGAACCTACGTCGCATCATTTTCAAACTTCCGAATGACTTGAAAAGAGAGTGGGGACGTGAGGTCATCAAAATGGAGCCGGAGCGCCCAAACATGACACACTTTGATAGCTGGCTGGGACTACAAGTTCGAATCGCAATGGCCGTTCCTGCTCAGCCGCAAGATCGCAACATGGCACGCCCCAGTTCTGACTTCAGGCGCGCGCCCCGCACTCACTCGACATCGGTTGCTGTAACGACGACTCCTGAGGTCAGCGACAAGAGCGCAACACGTCGACAGCAAGTCAGTCACAACGAGCAGCCCTGCTGCTGTGGGGAGCGACACGATCTCGCCGTTTGTCCGTCCTTCCTGCAAAAATCGCCAAATGACCGCGCTAAGTTTGTCGCTGAAAGCGGGCGCTGCTTCCTCTGTCTTCAGCCCGATCATCGGTCTCGGCAGTGCCGATCCACGCAAAAATGCGGAGAGAACAGGTGCCAGGGAAGGCACCATCACCTGCTCCACGGCAGCGAAAGAATCTTCTCTCGTGCAGCCGGCACTGAGGAACGTTCAAACAGAACAGTGGCAGCAGCCTCAGGTCTCGGAGGGACGACACTGCTACAAATAGTACCTGTGCGTGTACATGGCGAACACAGCTACATCGACACATTCGCCGCTCTCGATTCCGGTGCACAGACCTCGCTGTGCACGGAAAATCTGGCGAAAAAGCTCAAACTGACGGGTGAATCGGAGTCGCTCCGTCTTAACAGTATCGAAGGAGCCGGGCCACAGAGAATCGCTCTGAGAACGTCCATGAAAATCACCCCCCTGGCTCGGGAATCGGAAGAAACAGAAGTCATGGCAAATGAAGTGTGGACAGTACCGAGGCTGAATATTCCCGTGCCATACATCAGCAGCTCAGCACGTTCGCAGTGGCGTCATGTGGAGGGGCTTGACGTCGCGCTTCCGAGGCCAGAGCAGGTGGAGGTCCTTCTTGGAGCAAACATTATCGAAGGAATCATCCAGCGCGAGGTTCGAATCGGAGAGCCTGGCCAGCCTGTGGCCATAAAGACGCACTTTGGATGGGCTTTGACCGGAACGATAACAAACCTCGTTCCATCGTCAGAACATCACGTGATGCATGTTCATCGGAGCCCAGCACAGGACCTCGATCTGACCAACCTGGTTCAGAAGTGGTGGGACATGGAGACTTTTGGAACAACACACTCCAAGGTGAAGCCTACATCGTATGAAGACCAAAGAGCTCTAAAAATCCTTGAAGAAACGGTCGAGCTGGTGGACGGGCGTCTTGAAGCCCCACTGCTGTGGAAAGACGATGACGTCTCGCTGCCGGATAACCGTCTCGGTGCGCTCCGTCGACTCGAGCGAAGCGAGAAATCTCTCCATAGAAGTCCAGAGACAAGAAAGAAATACCAAGAAACTATCGAAAGCTACGTGCAACTCGGTCACGCCCGAAAGCTCGAAGAATCGGAAGTGTTGAAACCGAGCTCAAAACGCTGGTACCTGCCACATCATGCGGTTCGCAATCCAAACAAGCCGGACAAAATACGGGTCGTATTCGACGCGGCCGCCAAGTTCAGTGGCACGTCCCTGAACGATCACCTGTTGACTGGACCCGATCTCCTGCAGGACCTACCTGGGCTGCTCATTCGGTTTCGTGAGCGGCCAGTCGCAATCGCTGGAGACATCGACCAGATGTTCCACCAGGTGCAAATTCTACAGCGTGACCGACCAGCCCTCAGCTTCTTGTGGAGGGACATGGAGCGGAACAGACCTCCTGACACGTATGAAATGAACAAAGCGATATTCGGAGCCAAATGCTCACCAGCAATCGCCAGTTTTGCACTGCAACTAGTCATCAAGAACGGCTCTGAGCTTACGCTCTCTCGTGATGAGGCCGCTGCAGTGGCAAGACAGTTCTATATGGACGATTTCGTTACATCAGAGAACTCCGTGGAGACGGCTAAAGTGATGCTCCATACTGTCGTCAAACTGGTCGCTGAAGGTGGATTCAAGCTTCGGAAGTGGGTCAGCAATTCACGAGAGGTGATGGAGTCAGTAGCACCTGAAGACAGGGCTCATGCCAAAACAGATATGTCCATACCGCTGCCGTCCGAGCGTGTCCTTGGTATAGCCTGGGATCCAGAGACAGACATGATCGGTGTTCATCGACCAGAAAAACGCACTGCCCCGCCTACCAAACGCGGAGTTCTAGCCACCACGGCATCGATCTTTGACCCACTCGGCCTGGTCGCACCGTTCACCCTTCGAGCGAAACTTCTCATGCAAGATCTCTGGAAACAGCAGCTGTCATGGGACTCTAAGCTGAATGAAAACGATACACATCGATGGACGGCATGGAAGATGGAAGCTGAGCAGCTCTCCCGACTGAGGATCCCCCGCTGTTTTGCTACGCCGGAGAGTGAAGTCGTTCGAAGAGAGCTCCATATCTTCAGCGACGCGTCGGAAGCGGCATTCGGTGCCGTCGGCTACCTCAGGCAGATCGACTCGACCGGCACAATCGCCTGCTCGCTGGTGATGAGTCGGACAAGAGTGGCACCGCTGAAAATGCTGACCATTGTGCGGTTAGAGCTGCAGGGCGCGGTTTTGGCCACACGACTGCATGACAGCATACAGTCGGCCCTCACGATTCAAGTGAACCAGACGTTCTACTGGACCGACAGTGAAGTAGTTCTCGGCTATATCAACAATGAGGCTCGACGGTTCCAGACCTTCGTCGCAAACAGAGTAGCCGAGATCAGAAGCCGATCGGAACCATATCAGTGGAGGCATGTCCCTGGTTCCCTGAACCCAGCGGACGAATGCTCCAGAGGCCAGCCGCTTTCCGAGATCGACTCTGACAGCCGGTGGTTCCGGGGTCCAAACTTTCTCTACAGACCGGAAATTGAATGGCCTTCTGCTCCCAAAACGGCCCAACCAAGTGCTAGCGATCCTGAAGTCAAAACGGTGGGCTCCGTGACCGTTGGACAGTCAGTTCCGACACTGCTGGTCGACCCGGCTCGCCACTCGTCGTGGACCCGCTATAGGCGTGTTACCGCCTGGGTATTGCGCTTCGCCTGCAACTTCATCGCCAGACACTCAGCTCAGTATCGAGACTGTGGCAACAACGGACCACTGTCTGCAGAGGAGCTGCGACTCGCTGAAATCCACATCCTCAAAGCAACTCAGCAGGACGCATTCAAGTCGGAAATCGACCTGCTCTCTCGTGGGAAGTCGGTGTCTGTCAGTAGCACTCTGCTTCAGCTTACGCCGCTGCTGGATTCAAGCGGAGTCATTCGAGTTGGAGGACGGCTGCAAGCAAGTCAACTTCCATTCTCAGCCAAGCACCCGGCTCTCCTACCAAGACGACACGAGGTTACTCGGCTCATAGTGACTTCAGTTCACCGTCAAGTGCTTCACTCGGGAGTCGACCACACGCTGAATGAGCTTCGGCAGGTGTACTGGATTCCGAAGGCGAGGAGCACCATCAAGTCATACCTACGAGGATGCGCCGTTTGCAAGAAACTGCACAGCCGCCCCCAGGCCCCTCTGATGGGGGACCTGCCTGAAGCGAGATTTGATTCTCAGCACGCTTTCAGCTCAGTCGGGCTGGATTTTTTCGGTCCTCTCCAAGTGCGTGTAGGCCGCAGGACGGAGCGTCGGTACGTCTTGCTTATCACCTGTCTGGCGTCAAGAGCGCTACATTTGGAGACCATCCCGTCTCTCGACACTGATAGTTTCCTGCTAGCACTCCGCCGTTTTATCGCTCGGCGCGGGAAACCAGCTCAGATATTCAGTGACAACTGGAAAAGTTTCAAGAGAGCCGATAAGGAGCTTCGTGATGCTCTCAGAAACTGGAACAACGAACAAATAAGCAACACGATGGCACAGAAGAACATCAAGTGGAGCTTCAACCCGCCTGGCAGTCCTCACATGGGTGGATGCTGGGAGAGACTGGTGTCTTCAGTGAAAAGAGCACTACGCGTCGTCCTGGGCAACCAGCTCGTCACAGATGAAGTTCTCAGCACTGTTCTCATGGAGGTCGAGTTCATGTTGAACAGTCGGCCGCTCACGTATGTGAGCACCGATGCAGATGATCCAGAGGCCTTGACTCCGAACCATTTGATTCTCGGTCGCGACTCTCCCAGTCTCGCTCCAGGCATGTTTTCTGGGGAACAACTGAGTTTCCGGAGACGATGGCGTCATGCTCAGCAGCTTGCAGATGTGGAGAAGGAAATCATGCCTCCCACTCCCGATGGAGGCCCCAAATGTCGGACCCCCTTTTTTGTATTTGTCTGGGTGTCTGGGGCGCATAGCGACACGGGACCGCCGGCTCGCTGGCCGGCTGCCCGTCCGGTCACGTGCTTGCGTCCCGACACCCACCATAAAACCATGTTCTTCGGAAATACACGCGCTCACTTCTCCTCTACCGACTGTGACGCCAACACCATCCGCGGACCCCGGCTCCGACGAGGGCGGCCGAAATGGCCGGCCCACAATTGGTGCCAGCGGTGGTGGTTGGTTGTCGGTGGAGGATTTTTGGCTTCAGGTGAGTTCTCTTTAAATTAATTTTATTTGCTATTTGTGATGTTTGAAATTTAATTGTGGGCCGGCCATTTCGGCCGCCCTCGTCGGAGCCGGGGTCCGCGGATGGTGTTGGCGTCACAGTCGGTAGAGGAGAAGTGAGCAATTGCAATTTCATTGAGCTCAATTCATTGTAAATAAAGCATCCACGATATATATGCTAGTATGAGAGGTGAATGATTCTCATTTGTATGATTGCCAAAACCTATGTTGTCGCTTGCTGTTGCCATCTTTCATTTCTTTACATATGTTGCAATGTCAAAAATGTCTTGATACTGACACATTAGCCCTGTTTCTTTTTTCAGGTTCGTGCTTCTTGTGGCGGAACGAGTGCAGCGTCAAATAATACCCAAAGGACATGCATGCTTCTCGATATTCCCAATTAATTAACAGTATACTTTATCGAACTAACTACTGATTAGCTTTAATTTTAGTCATCTGGTAAAAAAAAAAAATGACTTCTATAACATTGACCAATAACTTTTGGCCATTCTGAACAATTTACACCAGCGAAAGTGATAAGTGGCAATAAAAATTGTCCACAGAAAGTTTGTAAATTCAACAATTTACCAGCGATATAACTACATTAGAAGTATTGCTGTATGCATGCCTTCCCAAACGATTTCACGGGTATGACGTAATACACAGATGCACTCGTTCAGAAGACGCCACTCTTTAAAAGGACTTCATTTTTTCAACCGTATATTTTTTATTAAACAACTAAGTAAGTTCTAACACAATAGTTAGATATTCCAATAACACTTTAACCCACTAAAAACATTGGCCTCTTCAATTTATTCGTTAAAGTAATTCACTTGGCAGTACTATTAAAACCGGTCTTTTGCTAGTCATTGGCTCATTAGCCCAATTTTTTTTCTCCTTACTACTCACTTTGCGACGTAAACGATCTCTCGATCGACTGACCGGCGGTACTGCCCGTTTTTAACAATCATTCAATGTTTTGCTATCCGCTGTGTCAAAAACATGTCTTCCGTGTCATTTATACCATGATGTCTTCCAATGAATGTTCAGCCTTCACAAAGTTCATACTGCCGTTTTATCACCCAATTGTTATCACACACCAGGGAAAATGTATCACTGACCGGCACAGCGATAGCACAACATTATAACAAAAAGTGTATGTGGATGCATGTTTGAATACTTGGACACGGAAACAAATTCGAATGTCCTACGGACCCGAATGTTTTGGCCTTTGAAAGTCCATGGGTTCCGTGGCACGCCTGGGGAAGCATTACGACACTTGTGTCGCCCAGTGCTACGTGCCTTTTGTACAAATGTTGTACTGTACAGCTGTAAATATGAATGACTGTTTTGTATGATGTATATGTTGGGGCATTGTTTCGGCACATTTTAATTCGGTTCTTTTTCTATTACAGTCCTTGAGTTTCTGTTACCCATCTGGGAGTGGCCACTATCTGACTCCCCGAGCATCGACTACGGAGAAACGCCGATACGCATCACGGTCTGCAAAAGCTGGATGATCATAGTCATGATGGGATCGGACGCTCATCGCCGACCCGTCTGGCTGTCTCAGTCGCTCTGCATCTGGTCCACGAATCACACACTGCAACTGCGGACGCCATCACCGACTGCGCAGCAGCCGTACCTGCAGCAGCAGCAGTCGTACCTGGCGTTCCATGCGCGGTGTCATACGTGGATCTATGCAGTTAGGATCGTGATTGCTTATTGGTCGCCTCCTTTTGTCGGCTTGTTGGGGGAGGAAAGATATGTGGAGAAGGAAATCATGCCTCCCACTCCCGATGGAGGCCCCAAATGTCGGACCCCCTTTTTTTGTATTTGTCTGGGTGTCTGGGGCGCATAGCGACACGGGACCGCCGGCTCGCTGGCCGGCTGCCCGTCCGGTCACGTGCTTGCGTCCCGACACCCACCATAAAACCATGTTCTTCGGAAATACACGCGCTCACTTCTCCTCTACCGACTGTGACGCCAACACCATCCGCGGACCCCGGCTCCGACGAGGGCGGCCGAAATGGCCGGCCCACACAGAGCACTTTTGGAAATGCTGGCACAAAGAGTATCTGCCAACCCTGATGAAGAGGACCAAATGGTCGCGAGAGAGCCGACGAGTTCAGGTGGGCGACGTTGTGCTAGTCACCGACAACAACTTGCCGCGTGGAAGATGGCCGCTAGCACGAGTGGTGAAGGTCTTCCCCGGTTCCGACGGTCGCGTTAGAACGGTGGAGCTGAAGACTAAGAGCGGCACATACGTGCGACCGGTAGTCAAACTGTGCGTATTGGATGCCTCGGATGAGGAATAGGATGTCCAAAGGTCAACGTTCGAACGCAGTGTTAGTAGAATGCGCTCATGCGATTAGTGCTATGTTTTGTATTTTGTAGCCGGCGCGCGTGTAGTTAACGACCGTTTCCGCAGTGAGGGGGGAGGATGTCGCCGACTCTGTGGCTCCCCGAAAATGGGCGCACGAGCCTATGCCAGAATTTGTTATAGGTCACGTGCCGAGGTCAACGAATGTGCGTAAAAATGATAGTTTCGAAAATGAGGTCGATAGAATTTGGCGAGTGTGAATACATTATGAAGTGATCCGGTAAATACGTTTCGATTCGCTCGTTTTAACACATCGATTTAAACGATCTGACGTAACGTACTCGTTCGTATCATCGGAAATGTCAAAGTAATTCGCGACAAACCGTAAGAAAATGGAATCAATCTTTCAAAATAAACCACTGGTATCATAATTTACAATGCCATCAAGAACATAATCATCGCCAATAATTCAGCTTAGATTTGGTCTAAGTTCATCGCTATTTATTAGATTGGGATAGAGTATTGGCCATAGAACAGCACAGCTTGTTGCGTGGACGGTGACCACTGACCAGCCGACAGATTGACCCATTTCAGTCACCAGACCAACTTTACTGTCCGCCGATTGAAGCGTGCCTGCCAGATTGGACACGGCTCGCGGTGACCAGTGAGGTCATCAATGCGGTCCAGTGACGTCACGCCACCGCGGCCGGCGACAGAGAGCGATGGGTCGGCCGTAACGAGAGCCGGCCATTCGTCACAGAAAGGATGCAGATCCCCTACCAGCCTCCCGCCGGATGGGCCATACATCACCCACATACCGCCCGGATAGCCCATTAGTGTATCGAACAATCTCCAACGCATTAAACATACGTAATATAAATCAATCATTGTCATCCGCCTACACCTTATACTCAGCAATAAGCACAATGTCTGCTTATTGTACCAGCTGCAACGACCCTATACTCGGCATTGCCCAGCACCAGCCTCTAGCACCAGCCACGGTACGCAGACCGCACCGCCCCGGGGAACTAGGGGGTGGGAGCGGCATAACTGCATGATCGTGTGGAGTCAAACGGTCACACATGCGGTATGCGAGATTAGCGACGCACGCAGCACGGATAATTCCCTATGCAAACTAAGTGACGTACCACGGTGCATCGGCGAATGAACACAAGTAGATCCTGGATTAGAATGATGATGGTCTGAACGGGCTGGCCTTCAACACTCAGCAGTGGTCCAATACGGAAGCTGCATAATAATTGTATACAACTTTGCCCGGGAGCCCAAAGAAAACCTACAGAAATCGGCAACAGATGTCCACATTTTCGATGGGCCTCTCACTCTGAACTTATCAGTCTTCCATTTCATACTGCGAAACTATGGAAACGCGTATTGCCACGGGAAGAGGCTCTCCTCATGGCCCCATCGATCTGACCCCAACCCCGACCCCCTCTCCCCCACACAGTCAAGTGATTGAGAGCACGTTAACCCCGGCAGAAGTATCCCAGTTGAGACTCTCCTGCCCGGAATGAATCGTTAACCGACGAAACTATCCCCCACTGTCGTAACCCTCGGAACAATCGCTAACCCTGCGAGTGACGCCAAGGCCATGATGCCTCTTTATGGGCCATGATCCTGTTCGTGTCACGATAGCAGTAGTTACTGGCACGCCCCGAGAGCAGACGTCATAAGGTGCTTTTGATCGTGAGACGCTAACGATTCTCACACGCGAGCAGGTCTAGTCTCAATGGGGTTGGGAACTCGATTTTTTAAGAATGCATGAAAATGATCAAACTATTTTCACAGAATTTATGGTGCATACCATTGCCTCATAAAATCAATATGCTGAGAGAAATGGGGGAAGAAAGATAGGAAACTTGTTTTGAAAAGTTCTTGAAAAAAGATGCTCTTGATGCTGTTACGTCACATGTCACATTCTGCGGTTGACAAATAATGGCGCATCTGGCGCACCACAGATTACATGTTATATCAATGGGTGAAAGATGTTGTTTGTTTCACTCTGCCATTCGCGCTGTTTTTAACTTTAAATTATGCTAAAACATTTACGGATGAAATGTTCAGTGTCAAAAATTGATGTGTCTGCCGTGTACTATATTCCCACTTAACATTGAGCGCGTGATAAACATTTTATGTACCTCGAATTTTCAAATGATAAAGATGATGAATCGGAGGATGCTGAAAAGCAAAAGCTCATTCCAATATTTGGACTACTTTACGATTAAAATGTTTACATTCCTGTCATCTTATTGATCATTTATTTGTTCTTTTTTATGAAAATAACTTAAGGCGTTGAGAACCGAGGTAATTTCTATCTACCGTGCCTTAAGTTACCAGCAACAGCAATCTATCTACGCCCTACGGTGGCAAGGGAGACTGTGAAAGAAGCGTAAGATGGATTCTAAACAATTCTTTTGTGATATACTGAAGGGCAAAGTGCAGAGAAGAGCGTACAAGTCCTGTTTTGTGCCAGGCTGTTGCAGTAGCACTTATGAAACTCCGAAAACGATCTTCGTTCATATCCCGAACAACATTACCCTGAGGAGATGATCGTCTGCATAGCAGGAAGAGCTGATGCAAGTACTTTGAAATCCACTATCAAGTCGGTGCTATTGTTGTAATGATCACTGTGAGGTGAGATATTTTGTGCAAGGGCTGAGTGTAACCTGGAGTGTAATGCCCAGGAGATGACCTCCATTCGCCCACTGACCGGTCAGGGTTATAAAATTTGAGTGGATGGCGGTCCGTTTGGGGTTCAGATGTCAATTGTATTTTGTTACTGTCAAACAATACATGTTATGCTGGCAGCGAATGTGTGTAACGTCGGTTTTCGAAACAGAAGTTAGAACTGTAACGGCAGAGTGCTTGCTGGTCTCATCGTAAGTATTGTAAGTGTTGTAAGCAAAAGCATTGTCAATATTGTAAGTATTGTGAGCATTGATGTATGGTAGATATCACCTCACATGATCTCGGCTCAGATAACCCTCCCCGGTGTCCCTGTCAGTAAATGGCACCTGGATCATTACAGATAAGATAATTTGTCATAATTCTTAAAGAATTGGGTGGTTTTGACTCGTTTACTCGAGGTGCAGGTCGCATTTCAATACTTTTCCATAGGCTTGCAATGTAAAGGTCACGACTCTGACCTAACCTCAGGTCACAGATCAAAAATTCTGAGATATACAAACGACACATACTGCAGGTACTGTTTTGAAGACTTGATGAGAGGAAATAACTTCGTGAAAAACTCAAGCTCTGACGAGTTTGCAAACTTTTCTGAGGTGGGGTCAACAAACCCGCTCTGGTTACCTGACCTGACCTGACCCGGCATTTTTTTTTTTTTGCTGAGATGTGCGCAATGAGCATTTAGGAAAAGTCACCAAATATGAGCTGAATGTCTCGCGGCGTTTGGCAATTGTACAAGAAAATCCTGAAAGGCCTCCCCGTCCGAAATAGGAAATAGGGTTAATGTGTATATGAAGAGTTGCAGATGCCAAACATACCCAGATCTAAGACTGCAGTTCCCAGCGCCGCTGCAACGTTTTTAAAACAAACATACATAGGACATACAAACATGTTTATTTGCATCTGTTTTGGATAATAGCAACTCATGGCGCCATCACCCGCGATAACTGTTAGGATTTGAGATATATTTTTATTTAGGCCATTAGTTTGGCTGTAATGTTAATTAATATTAGTTGGGCGGAGTTTGGTAGTTTTTTATTTAACTTGTGGTATGTTGTGCTGATTGCGGGTTGTTCAAACCTTTCAAATGTAAGGACCTTATTGAACTCAACCCTACCCCTACACTACCCTACATACGACTGGACGCTTTCCAAGCCCACAAGCATCACGACGCCGAGATGGAAAGTAGCCGGGAAATCACCCTCGCCATCTGCTCTAGAGCTAATCGTGTGGGGCGGCGTGTGGGGCGCCGCTTAGCCTATGGGGGTGCACTTCTAGTGGATGGGGGACGGGGGTGCACCTGCACCCCTTTCATATGGAAAGTTACTTCCCTGATTACAGCTCCCCGTATTGCACCTAATCAGGGAACGGCCAGCAAACGAAGGAACTATTTCTGGATGACAGGCGAATAACCGCTCACGCAAGGAGCGGAGCTCCGCCCCGTCCAAAGTGGCCAACAAAGCAGAGACAGAGGCAGCATCACATCTTCCATCAAAGAACTGGTTTCTGGCTTGGAAGATGAGCTCCATCTTTGCATCCGAGTCGGTGCTGTCAGGAATCAGCTGGTCTAATGGAGTGAGAGTAGTCAGACGACTAGCTATTGTATCAGAGCTGCCTGGTCTTCGTAGCATTTGCACCGATTCTTCTCGATCGGACTCTGAATTCTGTCCCTCCTGCGTATTACTTGAGGCATTGCTATGTAGCTAAGTCTTTGGCACAGTTTCATTATCCATGCTTTGCAAACAGTGCCATAACAACACAGTTAATTAATCACCAAGCTTCTTTGCAAGTTCCAATACAGTTGAATCGCACGCGATTTGAGTGCAAAAATCAAGAAAAGTGCCAACTTGTTCCCGTAAAATATTTTGAATATTGACCTAAAAAAATGAGTAATTTCCAGATAAAATAACAGCGAAATCAGTTTTCGCTTGCCAATAAAACTCACAGATATTGAAGCTCCATTATTAAAGGAACATTTTAGTATATGCCATTCTTGATAAAACTTCTTAGCCACGCAATACCAGCGCAAAATAAAGAGACACTGAAAACACGACCAATCACTCCGATTTACCATAGGAAAATACCACAGGGGAGCAATGCCGCTTCAACCCTATTGGCCGTAGTGTCTAACGGTGGCGGCCATATTGCGCAGACCAGAAACCGGCTGCCGCCTGTGTTGAGGAATAGGGAATTCGGGACCTCGATTTACGTTTGCGGCCGCCGTATCCGTTACGTTCAAGTTACGTAGATACGGAACCCGGCATCTTACGCAGAATTGAGTGGGGAACACGGTCGTATCTTCAGAATTCCTCAAATTCACTCGCCTGACCTACATTTGCCCCGGCCGAGGGGGTTGGTTGAACCCACCTCGCTAATGCACCGCTAATTAAACTAGAATTAAGCGGTAAAGTGGTCGTATGCGGCAAAGTATAATGCAGAGTGACTGGTAGGAACCCGCTGTAAGGGTCTCAGGTCAACCGGTGACCTCTGAGGTCAGGTCAAGTGATCTAAGGCACGGGTTCGGTTTTTGGTAAATAACTTCGCCAAAAATGGCCGTAGCGCCGCGATTTTGATATCATCGTGTTCAGCTAGCTCAGGCGCATCGAGTGATATACTTTTTGTTCGGGTCAGGTCAACTTAGGGTATTGACCTCAGGTCAAGGTCAGGTCAGCACCCCCAGGTCACGAAGCTGGTCGAAAGAGGTCATGTCGCATATCATTCGATTCGGCAGGTCTTCCTGAGTCCATTGGTGGCTTTCCCGACTCGCTAGCTCAATTTGATCGGGAGTTATTGAAGAAAAATGGTGACCCTTGTGACGTCACGAATGACGTCACGCAAGGGCAACAATGCAAATATGAAGCATAGGACCTTGCAAAGAGTGCATGAAATCATGATTTTATATGCTTGAGATAGTTTCAGATCATTCTCGGCGCCAAAATAACAATTTTCATATTTCCCCATTGACTTATAAGGGTTTAACGTATTAGTTCCTTATAGCTGATGATTTTTTAGGATTTCATCTTGTTCTCCACTCAATTCTGCGTAAGATGCCGGGTTCCGTGTCCACATAGCTTGAGCGTAACGGATGCAGCGACCGCAAACGTAAATCGAGGTCCCGAATTCCCTATTCCCCAGCACAGGCGGCGGCCGCTTTCTGGTCTGCGCAACATGGCGGCACCGTTGGACACCATTTGGCGGCCGATGCGCATTCCACATTATAGAGTTCAGTGGAAAATACATAGAAAATGTCTGTCTCAACTGCGCCAAATATACAGACAGTTATATACCTACATGTGACGTCATGATTAGCCCGACCAATCAGAAGCAAGTTGTTTTCAGCCACAAATAATTAATTTCTGAACTAACTAGGCATTTTTTTAACAAAGTGATTTTAAATTAAATCATTAAAAATTCTGAGCTTTTTTATTTTACCAAAACATACAGAGCATGCAGATAGGTCCCAACCCTATTAAATGGATGTTTCGGGATGAAAACATGTTTTTTAATGCTAGTACGGAGTACCACTGCCCTTCGGAAAAGATAATAGACAATTCAAAAGATAAGCAGTGCTAGGACTCGAACACATCCTACCAGAGCACCAACTCAGTCCCACGCGCCAGACAGGTATATCAAATTATTCAAATAAGGTCACCTAGCGACAACTTATCGATGAAGGTACGACACCAATAACATATTTCCTACAACACCTGAACGGCACACCGTCATAAGACCATCCCAGACGATAAAATACAGCCGGGCGTCACTTCACTACCAAGAAAAGCGTCACCGAGCCGCCGGCGTCCGTGTCAATTCAACATTTACGTCACAATTCCCCGACCCAATCAGCCGCGGCCGGCTGTAATAGCCGCTGACGAATGGTACGACATCCTATTCGGCGCACAAATTGAAGGCCGGCGGCGGCCGGTCCCGGCGGGCACTGGCGGTGACCCGCGACCGCGACATCAGGTACAGGATCAGCGCTCGGCTCTGTTCCAGCCTGCGCGGCGACACCATCATATGACGTCATGGGAAGCCTTGGTGAGTTAATACGGTCAATTAGTGGACATGTGCAGCAAGTGGCAAGGAAACAACACCAGTTGTTTGAACTGGCGGCAGCAACCAAAGTTACGAGTACAGCTGATAAGAAAACTGAAAAACAAAATGGGGCCCAGACTGTCTCACCATCGACTAGCAAACCCGCTAAGCGAAATACACCTTATGGTGTTATAATTATGCTATAGCGAACGTGACCAGAAAAATCATAAAGCAAATCCCGAGAAATAGCCGTAGAGGTACATATTGAATCATGCTGCCACTAAGAGCACGGCCCACCGAGTCAGCCTCCCAGGGTTTCCAACGGACCGCGGTCCCACTCTGGGCTCGGTGGTAGCCCCCGTACATCACCCACCATCACCGTCACGTACAGGCGTCACCCGTTCGTTCAACTAACTGCAAATGAGGGCCGGCCGGCACCACTGCCGGCCAGCGCGGCCCTGCTGGCTGCTCAGCTCACTGGGCTGGATCGGTCAGCCACCGCCATGAGAGGGACGTATGGTGGTGTGAGCGTAGTCAATGATTAGCCAACTACATATTCGTCTTGTAGATTCAGGACATGCTGTGAAAAGCTGACACAATATACAAAGAAATATTTGCATTGTGCGCCTCAATAGCGCAATCAAGAGACCAGTTCCACTAAGTCGAGCCGGACAAAGAAAAATGGAAAGGATTCCAATCCAATCATTTTCCTTCGAAACATCCAGCTCCTCAGGCCACAGCCGTTTTCCACGTTCTCTGATATTCGACCACTTTCAACAAACAAGCGCTGTAGAAATAGAGAACTGGCAACAGCGGCTGGCAAATCAGACGGTTGGCTGTCGAGTGCGCCCAGATTGTGTGGAGGCCGTCGGCCCGTCAATTCCCCGTCAGCGGCAGCAGACAAACTCCATTTCTCTCCGACGTTAAAAGTGTCTCCACTCGACGCAAGTGCAACCAAGGAGGAGGCGAAATGAAAAGCATCCAGGCCGACGGTCATTGTAGGGTAGGAAAGAGCTCATATAAAAGAAGGAAGACTGTGCGAAAAAAGGATGAGGGTAAATAAATTTGGCTTTGAAAATATGGCTAAAGAAAAGTTGAGTTTCCTTAGACAGGCATGCAGAGCATATCATATCTCTATGTCCATGTCAGGAAGGTAAGCGGCTGTCGCAACTTGGCATTCAGTCTTAGGTGTCTCAGCATGAACCACGTATTCCAAAACAAAGCAACAAGGCGAAGGCGCAGGCAGACAAATACGGCACAGGTTAACAAAATCTTGGTGATTCACAAAAAAATTGACGGCGTTTTACTATATTCAAATTTCAATACAACCAGCAAAAGAAAACGATGAGCAACAGAAAACAAAATGAAGTGAGCATCGCAAAAACGCAGGAGCTGGCTTTCCGGACCCGGTATAGGTCCATTGCTCAGTGTCTCGTCAGGCATTAGCGATCGGACAGTGGACCGTGGACAGTGAATGGCCGACAACCGGGACTAAAAGCAAACGGGACTGGGGCATTCGGCCGCACTCGCGTGTACTGACAGGGTAGGCTGTACCGCAGCGCACGCCTGTCGCGCGGCACAGTCTACCAGTACAGGCAGCGACGGACCGCGCGCGGCGCACACAAACCCCGCCCACCACGCTCGCTCCACCGCTCGCGGGGCAGAACATATAATTCACCGCCGCTCACTTCCACAAATCTCCACACCACTTAGCACCCGGCTTACTGATAACGGGCCAGAACGTTCGCTATTCATTAGCGCGGCACGCAAAAACACAATCACGTCGCTCGCAGGCCCGGTCGGCCGCTAAATAATGAGGTCTGGAGCGGTGCGTCCGTGTTGGTGCCGGCCGCTCGGGCCCGGAGCTGTTACCAGGGTCGCTGTGAGCGGAAAAACGGGCGGAGGTGGAAGCCGCCTACAGAGTGATTGGATGGATGGCACGGCCCACCTGCCACTATAGATCCGATTCCGATTCGATTCGACAAAGCACATTCGATTTGCTGACAGACAGCCACGGCGTCCGACGGCTTGTTGGGAATGCACATTCGGAAATTGATAACATCCGGTCACGTAACGGGCTGCAAAAACACACCGTATTCGTATACAGGCGGAGGAGCAGTGGGGATGGAATGACTGGCATCCATCGTGTTCCTTGAGCATATTTGCTGTTCTCCGATATATTTAAACAATGCATGAAAAACCAAACAGATGAAATCAACAAAACCGTAGGCCAATGGAGATAGGTATTAAAGGCTTTTCCACGGTTGTTGATACATTTCTCCATAGGTTTACCTCAATAACATCGATTAATGACAAACCTTTTCAGCACATAGAGGATTCTTCATGGCTCAGAGTGAAAGATAAGGATATCTTTTCCAAGCGGGTTACTGAAAAACCGAGCGACGAAGGAGCGAGGTTTTTCTGTAACACGCGAGGAAAAGATATCCTATCTTCCACGAGTGAGCCATGAGGAATCCTATATCTTTCTATGTTGAGGTTTATTTTTGATTAATAAAATATCATATTTAAATATATTCATCTATGTAAAAATAAAATAGATTCCGAGTAGTTTGTTCTTATTTCATAAGTTATAAACAACCAGTAAAAATGTCGTTCGGTTATTGACCCATCATCACTTGAACTCTTGATTTTTCGCTATGAACCCTCGAGACCTTATCTTTGCATCTCAGAGGGATGCAGAGATAACAATTTCTTATCTCTGCATCTCAGAGGAGTGCGAGATAGAAATATCCCTGCACTGTAGACCCAATGGCAAATAAACCTCAACTAGAAAGATAGCAATATCAATCCGCCATGCATCGGGCGAGACGGCAAAGGAATGACCAATGGTTTCGACGCGGCCCGAAGGACGGCCTCATGACGGCCTCAGTCACAGCCGGTGGATAATGCATGATTCCAGCGAGCGTCTCTCGGACGTCAGGGCCACTTGGACGTGAGTTTACTTCAATGGGACTCTGTCGGCGACACTGCTGCAGCGCTGACGAGTGTATGATACCAGCATAAAGCGGCCTGCGGTATACCGATGCAAAGTCGCCGTCCACACTGGACATTATTATTTATGTTGTGTGACAGCAGACGCAGAGGTCTCGTAACCCGACTTTCTGATAATGCAGTTAACAGTTGGACAAAAACAGGCCAAATCGTGAATACTTTTTTCCGGGTGAGTTAATTGAAGTTAATTGAAGTCAAGAGTCGTAGAACCATTGCGGCTCTGGGAAACACACCAAGCCGAGCAATTAAAAACCAAACACTGGGTAGCTAATCTGAGTTCAGCCACTGTGAATCTTTGACTACGTAACTTGAGAATGCAATCAGCAAATGGAAAGGGAAATCACCCACTGCCACCCAGACATACTGTTACCCAGCCGCACTAATACCCCATTCGGTGCGTTTCAGACAAAGCAAGTGCAGACCAAAAGTCGATCTAATCCCCCACACACCGGCACGCAAGCCATCCACGGTTCTCAGCTCGCATAAGAGCCTCGTAGCGGCCAGTAACGGCCGCACGGCGCTCCGTTCGTCTGTTCGTAGACGGAGCACGTGCCAGGCTAGCCTTGGGCTGGGGCGCCGGGATCAGTGGGACGGCCCGGCGGCTTCCCTCGAGTGCCCTCGGGCCGGCCGCGGCTGCCAGCGCCTCTCCTCCGCTGCCATTTCGTGGTGGGATGCGTCGTAAATCCACAGGGACTCAGAGGTGGCGAGCGAAGGCAGCTGGGGAGGGGGGGGGATAAGGTGACCCTAAGGGGGATGTGGAACGATGGTGTCAACGCCAGGCCACAGATCCAGGAACCTGAAGATAACGCACACCCATAATTCATTGCATAATGTGGAAGCAAACGAAATGGAATCGACAAAAATGTCCCGTTGGGGAATTCGTGGGGAGAAATATGCTTCTTTGAAATGGTTTGAATGCCAAGGCAGCCTCCATCAGCTTACCCTCAAATAAAGCATCTTCATCTCGGTTTTTCCTACGCCAGTATCCATCAAAAAGGCGGCTTAGAAATGCGAGGCGACGATCCTCTGATGGCGAAAGTTGATACCGTCATCTATTCTCTAATCTCGCTAACGGAAAGGCACCCTAAAGTGTACCATCCGGTTCGGGCGCCCTCAAGTCCGTCTCCTCGCGCTCCCCTCGATACTCTGGTCGTGATAGTGCGATCAGAGAACAGCAAGCCGGCTGCGTTTCAGTCAAATAAAACTCGGCGCCATCAGGGACGCGATCGCTAGCAAACAGCCAGAAACAGCAAACGAATTGCGGCCAAAGCCGCTTACAGATGTCGGCCTACGCCCATCATTCAGGATAAACCGTCCCAAAAGAGTTACGAGTGTATTTCGTGGGTTTATTTATATCCACAATGGTGATTAACTGCACCGGATGTGTTTTAATAGCCCTCAACAAAACAATATTTGTCATAAAGGAGACAGAAGGCTTGACTATTTTTCAGAGAAGCTGTTCACACTTCAAGAAGTAAGCAAATCAGATTTTGTTATTTTACATTTACAAAAAATGACGAAATTATTTAAAGGTACAGAAGCATTGACGACTTGAAAGCGAGAGTGCAGTGCATAAACACATAACATTCATTTATGTCATTCACCCAGGCTCAGTCACAGGCTCACAGCACAATTCCACCACTGAACCGGTTCGAGAGTCCCGACAATGGGAACTACCAGGCGCTATCCAATCAAACATGGCGAAACAAGCTCCCGGTGTTAATCAACTCGTGCCAGGCGAGGAGACCGTCTAAGTTGACAGGGCTTGTAAACCACTCTGACCTCTAGCAACGTCACTTCGCCAGGGGTCAGAGAACTCTGGAGTACAGTGCCGTCTGAATACCAGCCAGCAGCATGGTAGTTCTGAATTCGAGTGCTGCCGAGTGCCGGCCTGAGTCCAGCACGACAAAGAAGTTTGAAATTCACATTAGCCCTAACCATGTAAGTTGTAACCGGCAAACATTCTAGAAAAAACGAGTAAACAACTGAGCTTCTTCCATGCTGCTCCCCACATCGACCATCGACACTGTCATATTAGCACCAGTGCCCGAGCCGCCTGTCCCGTGCGTGGTGCATCACCTGCTCCAGCCGGGGGCACGGTCTGGACTGACGTGCTCGCGTGACGGGGCGGACAGAGCGGGGCGATCATCGCTGGTCCGCCGGGGGTGACACGCCACGCGCGGCTGTCGCCACAGACTGACTCCGTCCGCCCATCGCACTGCAGTGACGAACGGCAGCGGCGAAAGGCAGCGGACACGGACAGACAGTGGCTACGGCAAGAGAAGGAAGGATGGGCGTCACTGGGTCGGGCGTACTGATGGACAAAGGAACAAACCGAAGAGCAGCTACCACCGGACCACGGCAGGAGCCCGGCAGACGAACGGGTTCGCCACCGCGGCGCGGCGCCCGTCACCATCAGTCACAGCAACCGTCACCAGCCGCCGCCGCTGTCGCCAGTGCCCCGGAGCCCGTGCCAGGAGACGTTGCCATCGCCGCCCCCGCACCGCGGGCGTCCGTCCGCAGGGATGACAACACACGACAGGCACCGCGGGACAACGGTACTGGCACCTGGCCTAGCGGCTCACCGGTCTGAGCAGCGGCCGAGTCAGAATACCAGCGGCCGCGGCTAGCGGCACACAGCAGGGACAGTACCGTCCACTGATGGCCCGGCGACGAGCCCTCCCTCCCTCCTCCGCACACACGCACACGGGGCTATTGGTGGACGGTAGCGGGGAGCGCTAGTCATTACCAGAGTCACGGAGCGCGGGTCTGGGCCAACACAATGGCGCAGAGTCGACCGAGGGGCGCACCGGCCACTGTCGACCCCACGCACTCGGTGCTGCATTAGCTAATGGTCAATACCCGCCAACAAAAGACGGCATACGTCAAAGGCGACACAAGCGAGCTGAATATTAAGCACCAGCAGTCAATATCTTTCCACGCCACGGCTGTTGTAGCTGATGCTAGGCAAAAGCGACTCCGCTGCGTGTGTCCCGAGTCGCGTGTCAGAGGCGATGGCGGTATCGGCGTCGCCGGCGTGTAGGTGGGGTGGCCGGCCGCACACCGGCCGCGCCGGTCACATTGGAGGGGAGGGTGAGCCCGACCAGGGTCGACGGGGAACGCTCTGCTGCTGAATAAACCATCAGCCGGACATTGGTGCGTAGTCAGACAAGGGCGGTCGTGGCTGCGGCGGTCGAGCCTTCCCGGATGGACATGAAGGAGGCGGAAACAACACTGTTTCTGGGACGGAGGAGGGTACGGGTCAGTAGACGGGCCCTCTGGGCGGCTGAACCGGTTGGTGACACAGCTGGAAAGGTGACAAGTTGGCTAAGCAATTTGCTTGTTGAGTTTTAGGGGCATGCCAACAGGAACCGTCACCGCCAGTACCGCTGTGCCACCTGCCCATGCCCATTAGCCAAGAGTCTAAGACTAATTATCTGCATCAGGCGTGGATCCCGCTCGAAGGAAATAACTAAAAGCATTTATACCATTGAAAAAAAAAAACAGTACACCCAATATGTGACCAGACTAGGCTGGACTACCACCGCTGAAAGCATCGGGACGCACCGCTGACGGAGATAATAGAAAAAATGACAGATGAGCTCGGCTGAAGGGACCGATGACATCGGAGGAACGACAGAGCGAGCGACGGACGCGGCGGCGGAGCTGACGGATGGAATCGGTAGCGCTGATAGATCGAATCGGTGTCGCTGACGGACGGAATTGGCGACGATGGTGGATGATAAGGAGACGAGTGTCAGAAAGAGGAGGGAGTGATAGCAGCGCAGTGAATTAGATAGGAGACAGAATAAGAACGCTTTATCTCTCGAGGCGGAGAAAAGTGGAAGCAGTCGCTGTCAGTGCTATGCAAGAGAATCTTATGCATCGGTGCAACTGCCACTCAAACGTACAAGGTCGACCTAGAAATGTCCAGGATCCCGGAACCGGAGCCCTGAAATCCCTGACAGCTGGGACATAAATGATAGCCGAATTAATTCCTCTGATAATACGACTGTGGAGGCACCTTATCGAGATCCGTCACCCGCAGACCACCATCGACGTCCAGCCGACGACATATTGCTCCCGAATGCGCCAGCAGACCGCCAAAGCAAGCACATTCCGCAGATATCAGCGGCAATCCATCAGCATCGCATAATACTGAGAGCATCCCGGCGGCGGTGTATTATCATAGCGGGGCGGTATCGCGCCCGTGTGAGTACACCCGCGCCCCGGTGACGGATGCGGCCCAGAGATAATGGTAACCGAGAGGGCGACGGCGCCACTGCCCCGGCACGCCCGGCGCGCGGATAGCCCCCACCGCCCGGCGGCCCGTAATCAGCCGAGTGACACGGAACGACGCTGCAGCGGAAAGGTGCGGTGATGGAGGGCACTTCCAGCCGGTCATTCTGTCCGACACATGTCAGCCGACAATGTGTCCCAAATAGCACACTGTCGCCAGCGGAACGGTTGAAATGTGCTCCCGTGTAGCGCTGCCGTCACAAGAGCGGTTACTTTTACATTGCATTGATGCTTGGATGGTCGAGCAACGGCAAAGTTCCACAGTATAAACAAGTGATTTGACGAAAATGTTGAAAAAAAGAAAGAATGCAAAGTGTTGAAGAATGTCAAAATTGCGGATTTTAGGAAACAGCACATCTGAACTACGTTATCCTCAGTCCACAGGTAAAGTATGCAATTATGCATGCCTTGTGGCATTGGCTGGTCTTCAAAGACCGATTTTACGCTTCAAACACATTCATTGGCCCGTTTGTTAATTAAGTTATTCATGAGGAGGAAAAAAACGGAGAAACTGCCATAAATTGGCTACCAGTAACACGCTAAAGTCACTGCACGATGCCAAACATCAGAAACGCATCAACAGCAGATGGTGCGACCATCGACCCCCGTCCGTCGACCTTGGTCTTCGATACTGAAGCCTACACCACTAGGTCATCCACGAGTTCGGCAGACCTAGCCTCCCACCGTCTCTCGAGTGGCGAACCCGGACTAGCCCCCTGACCTTACACCAGCTAACGACACCCGCAAACATCACTGCACCAAACGACCCCAGTCTACCTCTGCAGCGCTGTCGATCCCGGCACCACTATCCCCGCACGAGAGCTCAGACGAATCCCACAGCACCCACCTCTGCGCGGCTGACCGCGGCGGCCGAACCGCCGAAATCTCGGCCCGTTCGGACGGCGCTTCATGTTCCGTCGCCGGGCCAACGCCGCTACCTCAGAGACTGCACGCGCGCCGTCCCCTCACTCACACCGTCCGCGCCCTGCCCACGCTCCGCGGCCGCGCGCCCTGCACTGACGACGGGACGCGTCGCTGCCGACGGCGCGGCCGACGCGCGCTCGGCGCTCCGACGACCGACGGCGCACCGGGCGGGTGGTCACGGCTGGAAGGCCGGCGCGCGGGGAGAGGGAGGAGGAGGGGAGGTGAGGGGTACCAACCAGGTGACCCCCGATAGGTGGCTCCCGGATGTCTGTGGTTCGGTCACGGACAGCAGCTGAGAAGGACGGGCTAGGGTGGAGTGAATACCGTCAATCAGTGACTTGGTAGTCATATGTTTTACAAATTAACATCTGGTCAATCAGCGAGAGCTTCATGTCTCCAGTTTTATCTTCGGTTCTATCCTTTCACTTTGAATGGAATTGGATGCTATTATTCTGAAAAGTTTTGTGCAAAAAGACATCGTTGACATGTTTTTACTTCATCAACGTCCTCCTAACTCAAACTTCAATCTCAATAATTTTCATTAATTCATCGCTCCTTCACCAGTTTGGCAACTTTCTCTCCACCTTGATATTGAAGTAAAGTTTTAATAGCCAACCGGCGAAAATAATAAGGCGGAGAGCACTATGGCGGGCACTCAAGAACGATCAATAGAATGTCAAAGACCATTCGCCGAGAGGCAACGCTATGTTCCTGGAGCGTATTTCGGGATGTGAGAAAACACCGGTAATATATAATACTGAACGAGGCCGGTGTAAATAAATTTTAAAGACCGATTTCCTTACTGACTTTTTGAACGAGGCCGAAGGCCGAGTTCAAAAATCAGTAAGGACTGAGGTCTTGAAAATTTATCACCGGCCGAGTTTGGTATGTATTTTACTGTATGCCAACGATAAAATAATTGTCTAGACCGAAGCTCTTAGCCGTTTTTTGAACGAGGCCATCCCAAAATGTTGACTTGGTAATTCGTTTTTGACCGTGGTCAATTTGCTTACACCAGTTATTACCACACCCCTCTGGCTAATGTATTTGAATAAGCCAGGCATACAGTAAATACCACGGAACGAACACCGGAAAACACGAAAAATGAGTTATCACCGGACATTACAGTAATATACCATACCGATCGACGCATCAGTTACACGTCGATTTTGACAGCTACCGCACACCTCGGTTGCCGTTCCGACCAAGCCGTCGCGTCAAACAACTCTCCTTGACGAATGTCCCGTGCCCAGATGGCTTATTGATTCTGACAGGTGACGACCAACTCACCTCATTGCACCTCAACAACGCGAACGGTCGAAGACGGACCGAGCGGCGGGCCGCGGCCCGTGCCGAGGTCCCATTCCCTTCACCGCGCACCAGTCGTGTATCGAGCCATCGTCGCCCAGCCATGGGCACCCAGCCGGGGGTCTGGACGGACAAAACGGCGCACCATCGACCTGGGCGGACTCGCACAGGGGCCAACGGGGCCACCGAGCGACACCTGGCCACCACCACCGGTCACCCGAGGTGGTTACACGGTCACCAACAGACCTCAGTCGTTAACGACAGTTGCGACCGACGGCGACAGTGCAGCGGTCAATGAGTGCCGCGCGGTGACTTTGGCTGTCGTCTGGTGACATGACTGCCCTCTGGGAAACCAGGCAAACTCAGCCGGCCCGACAATCACGGGAGGACCTCCCGGCCCCCGCAGTGCCTGCGATAAGCTCACAGCGACACGAGACACGGCGGAGGCTATTCAGCGAGATGACCTACTATCGCTGAAACTAAACGGACCACTCTCTATGCAATGGATGGGGTAGATTCTCTTATAAAGTCTGATGGCCAAGAGTTGCGAACGAAAATTATAATTAAAATCTAAATCTTTTTGTATTTCAGACGTTTCGACAACACTGTGCCATCGTCAGTAATTGATATAAAATATTTCCTAAAGTCACAAATCACATTTTAAAAATAACCTATTTTTATTAAAATAACCTATTTTTAGTTATTTTTAAAATGTGATTTGTGACTTTAGGAAATATTTTATATCAATTACTGACGATGGCACAGTGTTGTCGAAACGTCTGAAATACAAAAAGATTTAGATTTTAATTATAATTTTCGTTCGCAACTCTTGGCCATCAGACTTTATAAACATGTCTTACAATATTGAACAAAGATTCTCTTATGTCGGGAAATGACTATCTTCGCCCGGCGGAATTCAATTTGCAGATATGAACAGGGGTGACACTGAACGCTATCAAAGTCTGGTGTTCACGGACATTTGATCAAACACAAGGCGGGTTCTCGCAGGCAATAGAAATGAACCTATCGGAAGGTGTCACATGCGAAATGATCGATAGTAGTCGGGAATGTAATTCTGCGGAGTACTTCTAAATGTGGTGGCCCAGTGTCAGCCAGTGTCAAACGTTCTCAATGTGAACGTGACGGCGTCGATAGGACCATGAGCAATTGTCGACCCTGAGCCCCGGTCCGTCGGACGTCCCGCTGGAGCCCGTCCAGCTCGGCCGGCGGTCCAGCACCTCTCCGCCGCTCGGCGACACGACCGCTCAGACCGACTGACGGGACTGGCCCCGTTAATCGGTTTGGTCTTGTCGTGAGTTCGGCACGGCTGACGGCCGGTCGACAGACTGTTTATTTGTTCACAGGACGGCCGGTCAGGGGTCGGCTCAGGCTGTTGACAGTGCTCGTTCAGCGGTCTGCCAGGTGTTGACCCGGAGGGCCCACCGACAGGGGGCCTGTCCCGGCTAATCGACGCCGCAGGGGCGACAGGGGCACCGCTGTGGGTGAGAGGTCACTGCAACGAACAGGCTTTCAGAGTGTGGTGTGAAAAATGAATGAATTGCAAACGATCTGAAAAGTATCCTGAGCTCTTTGAAGCGAAAATGAATTTTGAAGGCTTTGCAATACATTCTATTCCAAATACGTCCATCATAAATAAAACCGATGCTGCTGGCTATCTGCAGATCCCAGTTCAGCACAGGATACCAACAGACATGCTCAAGGGGAATGTCGCTCCGTAATTACCTATTCCGCTTTTTCCTCATATTCACCATAGACATGGATCCATTCCCAGTAACCACAGCCAGTCCGCTGACCACCCATCCCCATCCGTCACCACCCCGTCATCAGCCCGTCATCCGTCACTCGCTACCGACGCGTCACCGTCTGTCGGCTCAATACGGGCGACACTGTCACGGCGCTACGGCCGCCCCGCACCTTGGAGACGCAAGGCGCGCTGGTGAGTACCCGTCGTATACCAGCGCCCAGGCCGGGTTCGGCCCGCCACTGTGTATTATGGTAGTGGCAGACCCAATTCACAAAGTCGGAGATCCAACTGCAGTGGCACACAATGACGCCTCGTGCTCGGCCGGAGACGAATGTCACCGCCAACAATGGGACTGCTGTAGCGAACGCTGCGCCCAGCCGAGTCGTTGTGTACTAGATGGCAGAGTTCGTCAGCGTCAGACCCCCCCCCCCCCACAGCTGCAGACCGGCCCGCCGAGACCCACTCGCGCTGCAGAGCGACGGGTAGATAGCACTCTCTGCCCCTCCCCATACCGGAACAGTTAGTTCCGTCCGGCCCCCGACAACAGCGGCGGTGCGACCGACCTGGCGCTGCCCCGGGACAGCGTGCGGCGCTGCCGGGCGCCGGGTCTACTGAGAATTAGTGCCGGATATAACTCACGCGTCCGTGATGGATCGCATTCAAATGAAGCTCCAAGCGACCCAGACACTGAATGCATTTGCAAACGCTCACAATTGAGGAAAGTGCGCCGAAATTAATGGCTAAACATCGAGCAAAATAAATTACGATTCCCGAATAAAATACGATTCCCGTTCAATGCTTGTCGAACATGGTAGCTGTAAACGCTTAACCACTGTGATTAGCTGTCAGTATCAGCACACGCAACCGTAAAATGGCAAAAACAATCAGAAAAGAAAGTTCTGAAGACACACCGGCTGCAGGCAATCTGTTGGCAGCAGCTGTCCGTAGAGACGGACCACCGGCCAGCAGTCGACAGGAGCTGAGTGTAGACAGAAAAGCTGTTGACAGGAACTGGCTGTAGAGAAAATCCACTGTCGGTAAAAGCTGGCTGTAGAAAGAAAAAAAAAACTGTCGGCAGGAGTTATCTGTAGGCAGAATAACTGTCCGTCGGATCTGACCGTGGACAGGCCGGCTGTCCGCGCACTATGGAGACTGGTGACCGGAACCGATGGGAGGAGCAGCTCGCAAACAATACATCAGTGCGCCGCCCGCCGACGGCTGGCCGTCACAGCCGATCCGCGGCTCGCGTGCCGCAGCAGACAGACAAACAATCGACGGGCGCCCACGGAAGACTCAGTCGGAGGAAGACTGAGGCTGCCGGCACCGGATGGCGGATCTGCAGCGTAATTTGGTGCAGATGCGAGAGGAGGACTGAGATTCCTCAAAACAATATAGGCACTAGGCAGATCCGGACACCCTACTTTATTAACGCAAACAAACCATCCCAAACAAACAACGCACTGTTCTGAAGAAAAAAAAATGTATTAAGGAAAAGGAAGCTTGAAAACCGTAATTTTGAATTCATTTTGAAGTGATTAAGTAATTTTGAAAGCATCCAAGATTCACGAAACACGGTTCTGCGGCCGTTTTGAAGCTTACAACGGCACATTAGCACTAGCTCCGCAGTGCTCAAATCCGACTTCAAAGTGAAGCATCCTGTAAAACTAAAAGGCAGTTCCATTGGCCAATGACAGAATCATAAACAGCGCCTGCTGCTTCGATGCCTTTCGCTACATTCATCGGGCCCTGTCTACCCTATCTTAGCTATATCCTTCGCCCCAGTGGGGGGGGGGGCATATGTTACCACCCTGTCACGTTTTTTGCGTGTAAATAAAAAACCGCGGCGCGTAGCGCCGCGCCGCTTGGGGTAGCTTTTGGTACATCAATTTTGAACAATGTGTGAAATTTTTGACCCCAGGTCATGTCAGGTCAGGTCACCAGGTCAAGTTAACTGACAAAGCCTAAAAAAAGTTTGCAAACATGTCCAGTCTGCAGTGTTTGTCAGAAAGGTTTTAAACTTGGTGGATTGCATGATGTTATGGGCGCCTACAATTTGTATATCTCGGATTTTTTTTTTTATATCCGTGACCTAAGGTCAGGTCAGTGGCGTGACCTTTCCATTACAAGTCAATGGAGAAAAATGAAAATGCCTCTAGATCCGTGTGTACGCATAGGAACAGTCCAACTATTTCAGAATCATAATGATTTGGACCACCCGTGATGACCAAGGTGTCACTTTTGCTGATAGCCTCTAGAAAGGTCATCCGAGGTCATTTGAGGCTACAAACAGTTTTTTGCTAATAACTCGCGATTGGAAAGAGCTAGAACGCTGGGGATGGCCTCATTGTGTTCGTCTTGTTGAGGCGCATCGACTGATATGCAACATGACCTTTTCCGGTCAGGTCATGACCTTGACCTCAGGTCAAATTTTTAAGTTGACCTTTCAAGGTCAAATTATAGTTCATTCGACGCGTCTCGGCGAGAGGAACACGATTCTGGCAACAGAAATGTCGTGGCTTTTTGTAGTCGAAAGTTATTGTCGAAAAACACTTTTCGTAAAAACAGCTATCTTTTTAGTTTTTGCCCTCTGGAGGCTAAACCGTTGACCTGAGGTCAATTTGGCAAATTTTGACCTTTGATGACCTCTGGTGACCCCAATTTTGCTCTAAGATGAAAATGACCGAAATACTTTCAAACGTACGCATTGAGAGCAATCGACTGCTTTTTACCGCGTCTTTCTAGCCCTCTTAGTTTTTGAGTTAGAGGTGGGTGGTAACATATGCCCCCTCCCCGCACTAGGGCGAAGTTGGCTGAGACCGCCACTGGGGCGCGGGATATACCTAACCCAATATTAATCAGCTAGCGTTCCCCGGTAGTGTCCATCGTTCACCGTATCGTCCACGATCCCTCGTCTCGTCTCGTCCGTCGCTCTGTATCGCCCCGGCCGTCAGCCGTCAGTGAGGGGAAGTGGGCGTGTAATCGGCCAGGCGCCGCGTGTGACATCGACACGGGACGAGCCATGATGGAGCGCCGGAGGTGACGCGTCGATCGAGCGGCGCCGCTGAGCGCGCGCATACCTACCGAGCCGCCGGCGGCGCCGGCCGGAGCCAGGTGCTCCCCATCCCAGCACGTGGCCCGGTCGGATCGGCGGGCAGTGGACTGAGCTCACCGGTACATAACGATGGACAATGGGCAGCGAGGCGACCATTCAGTGAATATTCAAATGTAAACCTAACGACATCATGAGATTCACCGTATAAATAACGTGGTTCACGGTTTCATTCGGTCGAGATGAAGGTTACGAAAGGAATGGAGGCATATAAATAGGTAGTTATGCAGTAATGGAAAACATAAATTGTAGCTTTTACATGCCCAAAGGTAGTTTTATGTTACAACTTAATATTCGCTAGATCCGAGAAAAGCCAAGGTTATATCCGAGGGAATCAAAATTATATGAACATCAATCACAGCATTCTGGTGTCGAATGCTGAAAAGATCAAACCAGTACCGCTGATGCTCGTATCATTTCAGAAATAACACGAAATTGATGATGCTTTTCTTGTGCCGAAAACCAACGCCATTAATTTCGGTTCAGCAGTCCGGGCGGCGTTGGGTTGGCTGGCACCACATTTTTCTCCATACTGTCCGGTGTACGATATTGGGAAGAGGGTGTTTCAGACCCGCCTATCTCCTACAGCGAGAAGGAGATGCAGCACGGTCGGCACCACGAGTCCCCGAGGAGTGCCGTTAAGAAACGGCCGCCCCCGGCGCTGCGGAACGAACGGCCGACGGCGCCCCCGGCCGGTCGGGGCCGGCCATCGCCGAATGGATGCGTCCGCCGGGCGCGCGCGACCCCGGCTGCATCATGGCTCATGGAGTATGCATGGTGTACCGGGTGTGTCACGGACCGAGGGTCCATTTCAGGCGGGCTTCACACGACGGCGGAACGGGCGGGTTCGTCGAGGTCGCAAGGGAAATACCGCTATCGCGTGAAGGCAAGTGGACAACTGACGAAATTCGCATACATGATAAACAACAGCTTCACGATAAAAACGGAGACGGATAAAATGAAACACACGGCACATGTGACAACAGTTTGTTTAATGTTTATAGAAGAAAAAAACACATCGTCTGCAGCTAAACGCAGATTTATCAAATAGGTACGCGTCTACCTCCTCGAAAATTCATCCCAGCCGCGCGTAGCGATCGAAGGCATCCCGAAAATATGACCGAAACATAAAAAACTGGATCTCTCTCATATCTCTCCAGAGAGAGACCATTTTTCAACACGCCATTTTACCTCGCTCAGACGCCTTGCTTCAGCCACGCAAAAACCGTCAATAGCGCCTTCCCAGCTCAGATCGTACCGATGAAACTGGTGTGTGGAACGATCGGAGGGGAGGGGAGGGGGATTGTCGGGGGTTCGGGCAGGTTTGGGCGTCCGTCAGTGGAAAGAGGGGGGGGGGGGGATGGGACGGTCCGGCTCGAGCGGCGATCAGTAGGAGGGGGAGGGGCTTGTCAATGTAGGTAAACAAGCCAGGGAATTCCAATGGGTACTGTGTCAAATGACTATTTAATTGTAGTAGCACATTTATTTAACCTAAGTAGGTAGGTAGGTACTCACCTTCAGTGTTCTCTGGCAGTACATTTGCACCAGGCCTGGTGGCATCCAGGCTGGCACCTGAACTTGACTGTGGCACATTTTGAGCAGTTGATTGCATGTCTATGTCAGAATCCAATCCACTTTGCACTTTTGTCACCATAATTATTGCCTGAAACAAAAAGGAAAATGATGCGTCAAACACCATACATGGACAAAGAAGATTATGGGGCCTTGAAGAGGGCACCTTGATTGATCTAGCTGAAAAATGACATGAAAGACAATGGCTATTACATTTCAGTTTGTTTTGACAATGATGCAGATGATCTCAGCAGCCAGCCACAAGGAACTACAATTGGTACAGCTGAAACTTCAATTTTGTCATGGTCAATGACTGCACCTGACCTAGCCCAGCCTCATCCCACCCTCACTGAGTCACACAAGCACACTGATATCAATATACCTGGCCATTGCCAGGTAGATCAAGATAAGCTGTAAAATGATAAGGAAGAATACTTCAAAGTGTCACTGCTCGTACTAACTAGGCCACTTAATTCATATTCAAAGAGCTTTCAACAAAATCTTTGTATCCTTATATCAGTGAAGCTATCCGTCGCCTTGGAAAAAATAAGAAGAGGCTTACATTTGAGTCAGAAGGTTACCTACTTATCTGCACAGAGCACCCAACAGACTGAGATCAAGATGGGAATTAGAAAACACTGACAAGAGTGAGAGAATCCTGGCCGGGACGGTCTCTTCTCATCTCAATCTGGCGAAAACTCGCACACATGCCGAATGACAACAGCCAGATAAAAAGAAATGTAAAAATGTATACTATGCTTGATGGACACTACATCCACGTATTGGTATATATGCTGCTTTGGTCTACCGTATCAGTATCCAGTGGAACAAGTGCTAACCGCACCGGAGGGGTGTTCACGGGCACCGCACACTGCTGCGTGCGCTGTGTGCGGTGCGTCCAGCAGGCGTGGGGGTAGGGGATGGGTAGGCGGCTCTGACGTCACGGCTGCGTGCGGTGGACGGTCCGCTGTGGCCAGTCCCGACCGGCCACAGCGATCGCTGTGTGCGGTGACGGAAGGCTGACGTAGGGACGAAGTGGGCGGAGCTTCGAGGCTGTGTGCGGTCCGACCGCACACAGGGCCCGTGAACAGCCCTCGGAACTCTCACGCTGTTCCAAGTCAAAGTCAGGGTATATTGAGTGAAGTCAAAGTAGCCTGGCAGCGGCAATGGCCAATGTGAATGCGACGTCAGACGTGCATAGCCCGGGATTCGAACCCGGACGGCTGTATTTACAGGCAGGGAACTTACCAATATTCCCCCTCACGTTCCTGCAATATACGTAGGTATTTCCGTATCTACGCAGGACGTATATTACGCGAAATTGACTTCAAATCCAAGGCCAATTCAATCCTCAATCCAAGGCCTTTAATCCGACGCAACCGACAAACAAAAACACACAAGTCGCATTACTTTCAAGTAAAATACACAATTCAATGTAGTGAAATGACGTCATAGTTGAAAGAGTCTTTATTTATTTGAACCAAAACTAAACGTTTTTTATCATTAATCCCATCTTATTTAATAATAAAACAATATAAGTATTGAATATAATGCAATTTTTGAATCTATTATGTGTAATAAATTCAAAAAGTAAAAAATTAGACGAATTTCATTGGCCTAAAAATATGACGTCACAAAGCCTTTTGAGCAATATCAATAAAGCAAATGGTTTTGAAGCGATAATGAAGTGAGCGCCCGAACTAACGCCGGCAAGATGGCGTACGCACCGAAGAATGACGGCCGTCCGAATGTCAAGTTCTACGAATCTGCCGATATTTTGTCTCTTTTTGAAGGAGTTAAGTCATGGCTGATGAAGAACGCAAAAAAGGTATGTGTATACTCCTTATGTTGTGGTGTTTTAACGCTTTAAATGTGCGCCAAGTTCGCCGCATTTTGGGTCCGAGCTATCTCGCCACAATTTTACCCTTTTTACTATTTATTTTGTTATTTATATTTTAATTTACATGATCTTTTGATCAATTTTAGAGCACGGATTAGGTTCACTAGTCTCTTGTTAGTAAATATGATTTAAGGCACCAATAATCCCAGGCTGATAAAGTTCATATGGGTCGGTCTAAAAAAATGTGATAAACGCAGAATAGTGGAAGTAATCTGTTAACTATACCTTTCATGATTTATAAAGAGAACTAGTATATGGCAGTTATTATTAATTAATGGTTGCTGTGTTTTGGCTAGGATTGTGGCATAGACCACTTTTTCTTGCATGTTATAACAATACTGTGCTTCTTAATTATTTTCAGTCCATTGTGCATGCCCCACACAAGTTGTCCTAACTGTAAGAGTCTGCCCCGCAATAGCTGAACCCTCCCCTGAATTTTCAAAGGCTGCCGGGATTTGTGCCCTTGTCCCAGCGAAATTTCATCAAACCCTGCCACATTTTGCTTGGTGGAGTATTGTTATTGACCATTTTAATCATATGTAGGGTTGACTTTGTATCCATTTTGATTGTAATTGTAGTTCTGTTTGACATCACCTGAATCTCAAAGCTGACCATTTTTAAACAATCTGCCTCATCCTGTCAAATAAATAATAATTTTCCTTGAAGATTACCTAATGCCCATGTAATATGAAGTTGCTCATGCAGTGCTGAATGGTAGGATTGCAGATAGTTACCTAATGATCATGATCTGCATTTTCAAGCCATATGCAAGGGCTAGCTTGTTTTTGTGCAGCCTGCAGGCATTCTCAAAGTTTTATTCTGGTTTTATGTTTCCCTTTTCATTCTTCTGTGTGCCATAATTAGTATTGATCTGTACTATTATTGATTTTTCATTAAGATGTCAGTCATCTTGCACCAGTGGCAAGATGTTTAGGTAATAACTATTGGGGTATGGTAGGCTTAATGCTTTATTAGGTCTGTAAGTTTTAATTGGCATGCTATACATGAATTGCCTGTGATATATCATATCATCTGCTACACAGAGCAACAGGGATGTTGGTCATAGAGTAACAATATCAATGGTACCTTCAACCTCTAAATCACACTTATTACTAATGCATTTCCTTTTTCAGCATGTTGCTACAGATCCTCCAACAGCAAAAAGCCTGTCTCAACTGGTTGTTCAACTGCTGCAATTTCAAGAGGACAATTTTGGAAAGGATGCTGACAAGCCTGCTAGAACACGACTTCCTGTAAGCTCTATCGCCATCCAAATGTCATAGTAACATTGTGCTTCTGTGTGTGCCATGTTCTCTGACTTTTAAATATAATCTAAGACAAAAAAAAATTATGAAATGCTCTAAATGCAACTGTTTGTAGTTGATTGTGAAAACTGAACAGAACTCCAGCCTTTAGGTATTGTAATCGAGGTATGCCATTTTTGTCATGCATATATTACTTATTTCACTTGATGTCAAGCCACTTTTTAGACCTTGCAGCGTGTGACCCATGTTAGTTATCAAAGATGTTATTGACTATTGAGACCTGTTTTTTTTTTTTAGATGCGCTGCTTTGTGGATTTTGAGCCTGGAAGTGGCCTCTGTCAAATTCTGGCTGCTGCTTACAAGTTCAAGACAGACCATGCCCTTCGCAGATTTGATTTACAGGTAAAATATGGAGTTACCAACTTTAGCCACCATGATACTATGGTAGATGAATCATATAAAGTTTGATGCAAGAAGAGCGACAGTAGCAGTTGCAAGGTGTGAACAATTGTTTAGCCTGTTAATGATAGCATGCAATCACACTGTCTAAGAGTTGAAAATGGTTTTATTCTCAAACCTTTTTGAGGTAAAGAAAGTAAGATCTTAGTACTCGGCCACTGTGTTAGTGGCTGATTTCTGATATAAGTGAGTTTTTGCTAACTGAGCAACGATCGCACTGTATGACTGTGACTTGGCTCGATGTATATCCTCCACCTCCCGACACGTCGGTCTGACGGACTCCGCTCGTCCCAGTCGCCCTCCAAGATGGACCGGCACATCGAACTGTTCTCGGCCATCGAGAAGGCGCTGGTGGCCGCCGGCCAGATGGTCGTGCCGTCCGTGTTCATCACCGCTGAGGTGGACAAGGCCGAGCGTGACAAGCTCAAGGAGACGGTGCGCTCTCACGGCGGCACCATCGCGGGTGAGCGCAGTTGCGGGCTGGCGATCAAAGCGCGTCATATGGAAAAATGTGCGGGGACTGGGGCTGCTTGGTTGTGATCGCTGCTGCAAAGCCAGGACTCAGCACACTTGAAAAAAAAATGCATCAATACCTGAATAATATTTGTGGGTGAGTGACTGCAGTATACCACCCTGACGCGAGACGTTTGATAGGTGTTTTTTTTTTTCGTGGGACACTGAGGATCGTTTCATTTCCAGAGTCGCGCGACAAGGCGACGCACGTGGTGTTCCCGACTCAGGACCCCCTGGAGGAGGAGTACGCCCGTCCGCTGTTCCGGCGCGACAAGTACACCATGCTGCACTGGTACTACTTCCCCGACTCGTACGACACGTGGGTCACAGGTGAGCAAGTCAGCACACTGTACAGTTGATCGTCAGCCGCTTCCCTGGGTGGAGACAGCCATCTGATGACATTAGAACCCTTTTGGGTTAATGTAATCCGATGGTATTGTCGGCAATGTCACACGGTTGGCCATAGCTTCCGATCTTTTTTCGGGCGGCGGCAAATGTCGAACGAGCTCTAGCTAGGATCGATCGGTATTCGGGACTAGTTTGCCGCTCGTTTAGCGAGGCCAATTTAGTGTCTCTGCCAAGTTCATGACGTGACTCTGCCGTGTCGTGACGCCAGGTCTGGACCTGGACGACAGCGTGCCGGAGACGCCCGAGTTTGACGCCGAGAAGCAGTGGCGCGTGACGCTCAACTGGGTGCAGGACCTGGACGAGTACAACGAGTGGATGAACGAGGAGGACTACGAGGTCGACGAGGCCGGCAAAAAGAGCAAACATGAGGTAGGCTAGCCATGTCAGCACTAGATTTTGGGTCGGTACTTGGTAAAAGTCGTCGGTTCGATGAAGTGCCATGAAGGGTGGTCTGTTGTGTTTGTGTAAGCTGCACCTTTTAAGCGGTTTATGCTGGTGGAGTACTGCGCCGTATTTCCCGTGGTCTGACGGTTTCCCTGCCCACCAGCTTTGTCTCTCCGTGGATGACCTCGACGCCATGGCCGCTGGAGAGTCGGAAAAGTCCAAAAAGGGCTCCAAGAAGCGCAAGCGGTCGCCTTCGCCCGCCGCCTCGAAATCAAAGGGCAAACGGTGAGTGATCAAGTGACCATGATATACGAAAACAAATACGCTGGTATAATGTGTCAGCTGATAATATATTGCGTCGCAACTCGCAACTTCAATAAGTATGATCTCGGGTTGATTGGTGTCTTTTATGCTATTTGATTGTACTGCATCGCTAATTTCAATTCATTGAGTAACATTCTGCAGTTGTGCGCGCGCTTCAATATGCTAGTGAACAATAACTGGGTATTAATGTTTGGTGACTGCGTCCCGACAGGACGCCGGGTCCGAAGCCGAAGAACAAAAAGTCCAAGACTGAGGAGGAGGAGGACCTGACCAAGGACATGGAGGACCCGCCGGCCGACACCAACCTCACAGAGGTGGTGCTCCCCAAAGGATGTGAGTCGACAGATTTACTGGGACGGCGGACAGGGTGGAAGGGGCGGATGGCCTAAATGGCCGGTAACACAACTTTTTTCTCAAAACTATGAAATGTTTCCGGCATTTTTATGCCTTCTTGTGCTTTGCAAACGATTAAACGACCGCTTCTCTTGCAATGGGAATGCTGTGTTCATAGTTTTGTAAGGGGAATTACGGATTGGGGTGCTTCAAGCGGTGGGCGCCGCCTAATTTACATCAGCGCCAGCTTGCCTCGAAATTTACGTTGTAAATTATTAGGCGTGATTGTGTTATCGCCGAACTATCACTGAGCCATTCGCGTCTCTCTATGTGTGCGTACAGCGAGCCGCAAGGACGCCGACAACCAGCCGGTGAAGGGCGGCACGGTGGTCGATCTGGACGAGGAGGCCAACCAGGAGGACCCCAGCAAGTCCGCAGAGGAGAAAAAGGTGGGCAAAGTGACCCTCCACGCGCCGTTATGACCTGACTGAATGGGCGACAGCTAGTTCGTGTTCCTGTGTTGGGCAGGCGTATTGACTCAGCTCTGTGCGCTGCGCAGTGTTTTGCTTTTGGATTGTCATTGGATGAATAGGGTGTCTGAAGTGGGAAAAGTTAAATTAGTGTATTTGTTGATGTTGATATATGTGTGTCATATCAGGATGAGATGGAGGATAACGCCACCGAGCAAACGCACAACATCATCGTGCCGAGCTACTCGGCTTGGTTCGATTACAACGCCATTCATGGCATCGAAAAGCGCGCCCTGCCCGAGTTTTTCAACGACAAGAACAAGAGCAAGACGCCCGAGACCTACATCGCCTACCGCAACTTCATGATCGACACATACAGGTAGGAGTCAGTTAAGGAAGAGTTACCGCTTGAGGCTCGAAAGTAGCAGGGGGCGCCCTATCCGGAACGTATACTCTTGTTTTCTGTGATATATGTAGCCATGCCGCTTACCGGTCGTCTGAGTAATTAATGGTTCGTGTTTCTCCTGGCATCTGCCGTGACCTAGGTCTGATCCAACACTCTCCGCCGCAGGCTGAACCCCACCGAGTACATGACGAGCACGGCGGCGCGGCGGAACCTGGCAGGAGACGTGTGTGCCATCATGAGGGTGCACGCTTTCCTCGAGCAGTGGGGACTCATCAACTACCAGGTAGGCGTTCGAATGCTCTCATTCAAGACTGAATGGGTTGGTAGGTAGCGTTATAGTGAGATGGCGACCGGTTAGTAATTGTCGGGAACTGTCTGTAGCTACAGCTGCGGCCTGTCTCACGTATCCATGGTTGGTTTAGTGAGTCGCCATGCTGTTCCTCCCGCCCATGAGTGGCTTCATTTCTCATGTTCACTGCGACTCATTGGTCGTACCGTTTTCACCATCCCCCGGCTCTACTCGTACCAAGTCCATCTTTGCGGTGCCGCAAGCCTCCGTCTGACATGTCTATCCCCTCAGGTGGACAGCGACAGCCGTCCGACGTCGATGGGCCCGCCGCCCACCTCGCACTTCCACGTGCTGTCCGACACACCGACCGGTCTGCAGCCCATCAACCCGCCCCGCACCGGCCAGCCGTCGGCCGCCAAACAGCTCTGCGACTTCGACAAGAAGGCGGAGGGCGGTGACACGGCCGGCGCCGGAGCCGCCGGAGCGGATAAGAAGGATATCACGGATAACTTCGGCCTGAAACTGGACCAGTGAGTAGCACTGATGAAGGCTGGTGTGATTAGGCTGGTTGGTAGGTTGGCGGAATGCTGGGTCAGGCGGGACACCAAGTGACGGTGTCCTAGCAGCTGAGCATAGTGCTAAAACGGGCGATGCTTATATGCCGGTCGATTATCACTCAAATACTACATTATCGATGGCTTACCACACCGAAAGGTTTTGAACCATGTCTATTTCGTATGTGTACTCGTACAGTTTCCTTCTCTGTTTTAAACTTTTCACCCAAATTATGTTTTGCATTGAGATAATCTCTTTCTCTCTGAAGCCTTTCACTCCGATCCCGTTTCCTTTATGATGCCACTAACCTACCGTCCGCGCCATCCGCCAGGTACGCCAAGAAGTCGGGTCTGATGCGGAATAAGCAGGCGGCGAACCTGTCTCGCGACTGGACGGAGCAGGAGACGCTGCTGCTGCTCGAAGCGCTGGAACTCTACAAAGACGACTGGAATAAGGTACGACAACGTTTGGATGGGAATGATGAGCCGTAGGGAGGAATGTGTCGTGGGGCGCAGTTGAGAATGAGTGGGGAAGGAGATTGGTTTCGCTATTTGTTGAGTAAGGCTATCAGCAACAATTCATGTCCCGAGGGACAGGAAAGGTTGCTTGCTTATCTGCATTGTGTAACTACCAAGTTACAGATGCCTGAGACGCTGCTGATACTGCTTGCATATCAGAATAATAACAACCTCAGCTCCGCCGGGGTGCAATAGATGTATGATAACTGAGATTGACGTTTGTTGGCAGGTGTGCGAGCACGTGGGCACGCGCACCCAGGACGAGTGTATCCTGTACTTCCTGCGACTACCCATCGAGGACCCGTACCTCGAGGATCCCGCCTGGGGTGAGTGGGCCGACCCGCATTACTCCGCGTCGTCGGACGGTGCCGAGGCTGAGTGTTTCAGTGTCAGACCAGTCAGGAAGCCAATATCAGCTCGGATTGAGCAAACAGAAATGGCTGAATATATTCTCCTGTCAAAAATATTATTGTTTAGCACTCTCGACTGTCGTAACGCTTCTAGTTAATACTCTGATGTGCTACTTGTCTGTGCATTATCGTTTTGCTAAGGTGACTTAGGTGACCCCATGACTTAGGTGCTGTTGGATCAGCCGATGTTTGACCCATCGCCCAACTTTGACCGTCCCTCCCCGCCCCTCCACCAGGAGAGGGCGCCATCGGCCCTCTGGCTTACCAGCCGATCCCGTTCAGCAAGGCCGGCAACCCGATCATGTCGACTGTGGCCTTCCTGGCGAGCACGGTGGACCCGCGCGTGGCCGCGTCGGCCGCCAAGGCCGCCATGGAGGAGTTCGCGCGCATCAAGGAGGAGGTGCCCTCGGCGCTGCTCGACCAGCACGTCAAGAACGTGGCGCGCGCCGTGGCAGAGGGCAAGGAGCCCCAGTCGGCGCTGGAAAAGGTATGTGGCAACGACGGTTTACGGGCCTTGTCGAGTAATTTAACAGGCTGACAGTGGAGGTTTTCCATATGTAATTTATTCGTGGCAGTTGTAATGAACACGCTGAAATAATGAACGTGCTTTTTTATCACAAAATTAATTTACGCTGACATTTAACACTGAATCATTCACAGTCATTGATTTGACTCGCATACTCATTGTTGATTCACTAACTATGTGGCGAGTTTAGTCTTTCACGATGATTATTTGCCATTGGCTTGTGGCCCGCAGAGCGGCATTGCCGGTACGGTACCTGAGAAGGAGGAAGAAGGCGAGAAAGAGGACGAGAAGAAGAAGCGGAAAGAGAAGGAGGACGAGTCTGCTGCCGGCGGTGAGAGCGGTGACAAGGCGGAGGACCCCGCCGCCGCTGGGGAGAAGGCCGCCGCCGAGACCAAGGAGGAGGGGAACGGAGCGGCCGCCGAGAAGGAGGCGGGCGCGGGCGGCGACCAGCCGGCTCCGGCGGCGGCCGCGGCCGGCGGAGAGGTGAAGGAGGAGCCCGCCGAGCCGCCCACCCCCGAGGAGGTGGCGCGCGTGGAGACGGAGCGCGACCGGCTGGTGAAGGACGCCAGCCTGCAGACGGCCGCCTCCGCCGCGCTCAGCGCCGCCGCCATCAAGGCCAAGCACCTGGCGGCCGTGGAGGAGCGCAAGATCAAGTCGCTGGTGGCACAGCTGGTCGAGACCCAGATGAAGAAGCTGGAGATCAAGCTGCGCCACTTCGAGGAGCTGGAGACGACGATGGACAAGGAGCGCGAGACGCTTGAGTACCAGCGGCAGCAGCTGCTGCAGGAGCGCCAGCAGTTCCACATGGAGCAGCTGCGCGCCGCAGAGTTCCGCGCGCGCCAGCAGGCGCAGGCGGTGCTGGCGCAGGGCGGCGCGCCGCCGGCCGTGGCCGCCGTCGGCTCGTCCCCGGTGCCGTCGCCGAGCACGGGCGCCTCGCCGCAGCCGCCGGCGCAGGCCTCCCCGGCGCCGGTCTCGCCGGCCGTGCAGTAGGCGGCGCGCGCGTCGCCGGCCGTCCGCGCGCCGCCGCCGCTGCCCCGGCACTCTGTGGCGCTCAGCCTGCTCCGGGCGCCCAGCGGCGGCGGCGGCGGCGGCGGGCCGGCGCCGTGGGGCGCGGCCGCGCGGCCCCGTCCTCGGCCGCCGTCCTGCGACGACGGGTCGGAGCACGCGCTGCCGTCGTCCACCACGGACCTGTAGTGAGCGCCGGACGGCCGCGCGGGCCCACCGCCCACCTGCCGAGCCGTCCAGACACCCGCGTCCGGAAAATGGCACTCATCGTATGTGTATCCGGCGATCACCGAGCAAAACAACGCCTAATCAAGGACCCAAAAACTTTAAGACCGCCTGAGGGCTGAGAGTGTGGGCAAATTTGCGATTGGTGGTCATATTTCTCTGCGTTCAGCTCTGTCTGGGGGTGTCATCGCAGACTTCATCACGTCTTGTCACGGCTGCCCGTCTGGGACTGCCGTGACGTCATCTATTGGAATGGGTGTGTCGCCTGCGCGGTTGTGTGCTTTTGTGCGAGATCGAATTTCCACAGGGGGATGATAAGAATTAGTACCTAGTGAATGATGTGTAACTGTGGCATATGTGTAGATGAGTAGATCTGCCGGGTTGGAGGTCCTGGCCTTTTCCATGGTCTCAGTTTTTTTTCGCGGCCTCGTCAACTTGAGTCCATTGCCTGCTTTTCACCGACTCATGTACAACTCCTCCGACACTTGTGTTGAACAATATGTCTCATATGCCGCATTGAATATAAAATGATGTTGACGATGTTTTTTTTTCAAAATAATTTTATTGCCTGTCCCTGAGTAGGTATAAGGCTAGGTCTTGTTTGTGAGGTTC
Source organism: Amphibalanus amphitrite (assembly GCF_019059575.1). Taxonomy (NCBI): domain Eukaryota; kingdom Metazoa; phylum Arthropoda; class Thecostraca; order Balanomorpha; family Balanidae; genus Amphibalanus; species Amphibalanus amphitrite. The sequence continues at coordinate 200,662 of NW_024882426.1, read as the reverse complement.
AAACCGTAATTTAAAGAATATGCTTTGTCTGAAATCAAAGCTGGCCGCATTGTCGGGGATTTAGCCGAAATTTGCCGTGCCCGCCTGTTGCATAACGTTTCAGAAACTCCGTTTCGTACAGTGCCCGACGCGTACCTATCTACAACACATATTGTCATTGGAATCCGTATTTCAAGGATTGAGATATCTCTGCTTTTTGTTTTGCAGTCAATGACCTGTTGCAATTTAATTTACAACCCTGACATATTGATATAGCTGGGCACTTCGTATCGGCATTACTGGAAGTACTCATTACTGGATCGATGGAAACCCTCTTTGGCCACCTCTATTTGTGTTATTTGGCCATCTCTACTGTTTTTTCAAATCTGACGCACCTGTGACAGCGTATAAATGTCAACAAATTCGCCGCATGCCGCAAAGCCATTTGCCGCTCGTCCGAGTTCTAAGTTGTGATTATCCGTAATTTCTTTCATTTTAAAGCCAAAAGTAAAGCAAGGGCTTATCTGTTATATTGCCTTTCAAGCAGCTTGAGGGCGTTGTCCTCTTTGGTTCAAGGTTAGTATCTAATCACCTACAATAACAATTGAATTGCATGGCTCCAGTCCACGGACCGTGACAGTGAGTAATTGATTAATCTTAATTAATGAATTTAGATTTTGATAGAATGACATGTCAATGTCTTTTGCATTGGATTGTTACTACCTACATTATGAAACAACTTGCTGTGATAAATGTTTTTTTCACTTAAGATATAGAGAAAAATGAAGTAGTTCAAAAGCCAGATAAAGGTTCTCTGACAGGAGTCAGAATGTCACCAACTTCGGCTATTTTTTGTCTGATGGTATCCCCAAATTTTGCCATCCACACTGTAAATAGAAGTTGTTGATTAGAAAAGGGCATTAGCAGAGCAGAAGTCACACGACGGTTTTCCAGCTGAGGAGGTTTGTAGGTTGTAGGATGCAGGTTTTCAGGTTGTAGATTTGTAGGATGTAGGTAAGGTAAGGTCAGGTTAGGTTAGGTTTGTTTAGGTTTTGTTAGAAAGAAGCAGCTCCGGGTATGGGTATCTCGCCTCTCCTTGGTTGGTAAACCAAAACCTTCATGTGACGTTTGCTCTACTATTACCGAGAAAAGCAGCATAAATGAGTCTGTCTTGTTTTGTGTTTTCACATCACTATTTTCAAAGTGGTTGGTTTAACTTGAGGGAGACAAGACAGGATTGGGGGAGGAAGAATTTAAGGTATTGGTATAGGCAGCTTGCAGGTTTTCTGTTGGTGAAACTGGCCTCAGATGAATAAGTTAAATGTGGTGGTCATTTCTGTTTTACTGATTATCATGTTACACAGTATGTATGTGCCACTTTGCTCTTACTGGGATGTACTTTCTGCCTCTTTCTGGTCTGTTGTCCTATCCCCCTTTGTTAACAAGTTTTATCAATGAGAGGTTCAGATCTGACTGGCAAAACCTTCCTTAATTCTGGATCCAGTAAATTAAAGTAGGTAAGGCAAAAGGTAAAAGTCTTCTTCTGCTCTACAATGTCATACCTTTTAGCACATACTTATCATTCTGCCATGAATTGGCAAAGACTTGTTGGGTCACCCAACCTCTGGCCCAACATTACCTCTGACCCAGCATAGTAGCTTTTGCCTTTGCACAGCAGCTTTTTCCTCAAGATCCTGATTAATAAGGTATTGTGGCTAATTGATACCATAATACAACATGAACATGTTTTGATATATGTACTCTGTAATATTCATTTTAGAGCCATTTCATTCCCTTTTTATAATAATTCAGGTGACATTCAATAACATCACAGGCCATAACAATGTACTATGCGGTATATTTATTTGTCTTTTACCTAATTTCTTTTACTAACGGTTCCTGAGGTGACAAATGCACACATATTTGTGTGAATAAGTAGCTGAACTTGATTGGCACTAAACTGAACAGGTTTAATTAAATTGATAAAGCCCAGAAAATATGGTGATGTACATATCTTAGATGATCCTTGAAGTATTTTATAAGTCCTTGTCCTTCAAATGAGATGAAAAGTTATTTATCCTGCTACTAACCTCCCTTTTGGCATAGTTTTAAATAATTGCAGGATGACAGAATGAATTGAGACTGATAGAGCCCTTTATTTGTCATGTTTTCCTAGGCTTCATTGTAGCCATTCAACCCTTTGTACCAGGTAAGTCACAATAATCTTTATGAGCATGCATCTGTTATCTTCATAGGCAATCAATCAGTGGTGCCCAAAAATGCGATCAATGATTACATGACCACTTGATCATGAGCTCATTGGTTCACACTGTTGCCCTGTACCCCCCTATGACACTGTGTGACAGCTTCTGTCCCGCTGCGGTCAGATGGCTCCGACGCAGGGCCAGCCGCCGCGGCTGTCGGCGGCGCTGCGCCAGTTCACCGACGTCTGTCCGCGCCGCGCCGCTCCGCCGCCGGAGGGCGCCGCAGCCGCCGAGAGCGTCCTGGCCCGCCGGCTCCGGCAGAAAGCCGAACAACAGAAACGGTGGGTCCCGGGTGGGGCAGAGGAAACAGTGGGTGGGACACTGGGACAGATGGGAGAACGGGAACAGTGAGTGTCATCAGCGATGAATTGGGTACTGTTAAAATGGTGCGTGGGACGGATGGGACAATAGAAACGATCTGTTGGTGGGACCGGGTGCAGCGTATGTGATGGGTGGGACGGACAGGGCGGGTGAATGGAAAAGGGATGAACGAGAGACTAGGGCGCAACTGGGAGACGGTGCGATACATTGTGCCATTCACGGAACAACCGGGAGACGGTGCAAGGAGCGGACGAGACAGTGCGAGTGGTCTTTGCCGTTTGGAACTTGTTTGGAACTTTGGAACAGACAGGACAGCGTGAATTTTGGACAGAGTAACGTGAAGTCTAGAGTTGTCCTGTTTCCATACGGTCTCACACCGGGCGCATGGTAGTATCTCGTCGCGTCTCTTTTTTGCCCATCAATTGTCACACACGTAAAGCCCGTGGTCTCTGATTTATAAAGGCTAATTGTGAACGATAAGGTTCATGCCGTTCCCCATTACGCACCACATGGCGTATTGTGTCGGCAATGAAGATATTCCTACAGGCTTAATTAAACAATTGGTTGAAAATAATAGTTTTGACGTTTATGTAAACAAATGAATAATTAAACGACGCCTGATTTTACCGTTCGGATTCGATTCATGTAAAAGCAGCCGGTGTTAGGTTATGTCTCTGACCCGAGATGGCGCTGTCAGTCATCAGTGAGCGCCTGAGGGGTATACTGTGTCGCAGCGCAGCACGTTTATCGGCTGAGAGCCTGCACATCGGGTGATTCTAAATAAAGCAAGTCGAACTACCACACTCAACCAACGAAATGTGTTTTGCTATGACTTATGGACGCTGCGGACCGTGCGGGACGACCGGCGGCGCCGTTGTGTGATCGATATTCCACGCTACTGCGTCTCGGTATCCGGGCCGACTGGCCCACAGTGCGTCCGGTCCGTCCGCGGTCCCCATGCAGCTCTGCGCTGGGTCACGGTGTGACGCTGACTTTTGTCTGCTAACGGCCAGCCAGTGGTATCCCCTGCAAGAAGTTCGCATATGAGATTTATAGCGTGGCTCTAGCGCTGACCTCTTTTTCAAGGCATACTTATTTGGTGCTGGCTGTTGCCCGTGACTTGTTCTGTGATGCTGAATTGGGTCGCAATAACATGCTGAGAAGGAACGTTTGAGGACACCACTGAAGCAACTACGATTCAAATTATCGCTTATCGACCACGGTACAAACACTAAAAGCTTAAATAAAAATTGACAGATAACATTTGAAATTTACCCAAATCGTCTCATCAAACTCCAACCATGAAGAAGACTGAGAACATGATGCGCGATCTGGAGGACTACTTCCGTATCCGGTTCGAGAACAAGATCGCGATCCGCCCGCGGCGCGAAGACTGTCACCTGGCGGCTGCCACGCGGCTGCTGGCGCGCAAACAGGAGCTGGCAGAGGTGGAGACAGAGCTGCGACGCTGCAAGGCCAACTACAAACAGCGCATGCAGGAGATCTCTGAGGAGCGCGATGTGCTGGAGCAGCGAGACAAAGCGCTCAAAACGTCACTGCTCAAATTCGACAAGTTCCTGGCGGAGAACGACTCGAAACGCTACCGAGCTCTGAAGAAGGTCGAGGAGGAGCGAGATCTGCAGCATGTCAAGGATCGTGAGATCGCGAGGCTGACGGAGGACCTGCAGAAACTGAATGACTCGAAGGCGCTGATCCAGGAGCGGGTGGACGGCAACAAGCCGTTCCAGGATTTCATGGAACGTGCGGTGGAATCGACTGAGGACTTTGAGGAGGTGCACGACATCATGAACCGGTACGACATCCTGTTCGCCACCAAGCAGCATCTGATGACCAACGAGCAGGCCAACCAGGACCTGGTGGAGGCGGCGCGCATGGATCTCATCGCCTACTCGGAGGACCGCAACACTGAGATCCTGGGCCTCAACAACCGGCTGTCGGAGCTGCAGACGCGCTACGACCGCGCCCAGCAGGCAGTCGTCAGCTGGGAGAACACCTGGACCAGAATCAAAAACACCGCCGCCAAAAAGACGCTGCTACTGGGCCAGGTGAAGATGGCCATCCACAACCTGTACCAGCTGTGCAACCGGTACCACCAGGCGCGCAGCCTGGGGCCCGAGGAGGCGGTGGCCTGTCACGAGCCGACCACCCAGCTGGGACGGGTGCGCGAGGTGCTTATGGACCTGCTGTTCATCACGACGGAGTGTCGGCGCGCCGAGCAGGCACTTCAGCAGGAGACGGCCGCCCAGGCCAGCTACTGAGCCCAACTACTGAGCCGTCCCTCAGATGCGGGCAATGCGAAACTGCTGAATGGTCCAACCGGGCTCTCGGACACGGGCTCTCTCCTGAACCAACCCGAACGGTCTGTGACCGAACGGCCCGGCGCCGAACTGAGTTACCAGCGGCTGCCGGCCGCCCGACTCGTGGGACGGCGCTGCAGGTCTGCTGAATGCGCAAACCATCATACAATGCCGGCCATGTGGTCAATAAGGAAGCAGCTCACAGTGCTGGATAATTGTTGTGCTCATGGACTGGTTTGGGTGTGCGAGAGCCATAGCATGCTTCGAGAATGCTGCTCCCTGCTGTCGCTATAGCCAGCTTTTACTACTAGAGATAATAAGATTGTATGCAAGTGCATAAACGGCAATGTTGCGCGGTCTGCCTAGAGCCCTGGCCGCCCTTTCATATTGTCATGTAACGAATAAATAACACGAACGAACTTTGTACGAACGATACTGATGTGATCGAAGCATCTTGGCAGTAGCTCGATTGCATTTCGAAGCTGCGCCAAATAAGCCATTTTCATAATTGAATTTGCTTTTAGTTCGTCGTAATTCATAGGTAGTGCCGCACGGTCTACTGAGTGCAGGCTAGCGAACAACAAAACTGAATACAAGTCGGTTCGAAAACGTCCTTGGGCATTCCTTAGTTTCACAATTTTTTTTATACGTTTTAATGTAGTCTACGACCACTTGATCTCTTACATCGGCCGTATTAACAACAATTAAGTGGAATCAAAGCATCAGTTTACGATCGAAATGGACATTTTTGTAGCTGACAGGTATTGAGGAAGTTGTCCTGGGTCGGACTCGCTGGCGGTACGGCTGTTTGGTGTGCATTCGACAGTTCGACACCACTGACGCCCACCCGTGTCCCCCATCGGCAGATGCGCCGGCGAGCAGTGGCACCGACTGCAGCAGGCGGCCGGGCCCAACTGCCGCCGCCAGCTGAAGCAGCTGCAGCTGGCGGCGCTGGCGGCGCTGGGCGGGGACGCGCCGCCGCCGGCCGTCGAGGAGGCCGCGGTGACGGCGGTGCGGCTGTTGGCCGGCGCCGAGCGGCTGACGGCGCCGCTGCGACACCAGCTGGAGGCCGCGCTGCCGGCCGTGACGGCCGCCGTCGGCCAGCAGCTGCTGCAGGCCGTCCAGGATGCCGTCACCGAGATGGAGCCGGCCGCGCTGACGGCCGCGCTCAGCCCGCCGCAGCCGGCCGACGACGGCCAGGAGGCGGAGTTCGGAGCCTCACTGCGGCTCGGCGGACTGGAGCCGTGTGAGTGGCAGGAGCCGACCCTCTCCGACCTCGGCGGCCGGCCCAACGGCACCGCCGGCGCCGACAGCTCCTTCAACATGCTGTACCGCAGCGACGCCGCCCCGGAGAAGAAGTCGCTGCCGTACGGGCCCGACTGGCTGGCTGCAGAGCTGTCCCGCGCGGCCGGTCCCAGCGACGCCCTCGACGACCTCAGTCTCGGTGTCTACAACCTGCTCGAATCGAACTCTGACAACGACGCACTCCAGAGCGAGGTAAGCTTCGAGCTCTTCGAGTAGTTTAAAGATCGGCAACATCCAATGCTGTGTTCCGTTGTGTTTTTTCGTTGTGTTGTGCTTTTTCATTACCTTGAGTGAAGTTTAAGGCTTGCGTGATTCAGACCCTACCAAAACGCTGTCTTGCTTTGCATTTCCACCATCGATGATGACCCGGCCTCTTATCTGTTCCCAGCTGCTGGACCTGTTGGGCTTCGAGCGGATCGAGCTGGTGTCGACGCTGCTGTCCCGCCGCTCTGAGGTGCTCGAGGCCCGATCAGCGGGCGCCTCGCAGCGCAGCGTCTCGCCAAGAACGTTCCAGAAACTGTCGGCGCTCGTCAATGGCCGTAAGTTGATATGACGGCCCTGTTTGTACTCGGGTAGCTGAAAAGAGCCATGGGTGGGCGAATCAAAATCTTACTTAGATAGTTTGTTGCTTCGTGACCGTTACGGATACAAGAGCTTTTGCATTCCATATGCTGGCACCCTCGCTAGTGTCAGCGCTAAAAAGTCAACAGGACCGCAAACTAGGCGATAAGGCATGTGCTCAACCATCTTTCCTGCAGCTTATTAATAAGTAACAGAAGAACCACTCATCTGCTATCTTTTTCCGCTACTCGACTCGTTAACCACCCGCTGGTACCCTGACACCTCCTCTCTCCGTCATTCAGAGAGGCCGGCCAACCTGCCCGGTCAGTCCATCACCGTCCAGTCGCAGCGCGAGGTGGAGGCCAGGAAGGCGCTCCGACGGGAGGAGAAACGGATGCAGAGGGAGCGGGGTCGACAAACGGCCACCGGACAGGACTCCGAGGCGCCGGCCATACAGCCGGAGTTGGCGCGGGCTCAACGGTATGACAGGGGGGACGCTAGTCGTGCAGCACCACTCACTTAGCCGAATGAAAATGGAGAGACACCTGTCGTGCGACTTGAGTTTACTAGCACGGGAATAAAGATAGAGAGTAGTAGGGTAGGGGTGGGGAGCGGGCAATGAAAGAGTACGTATAGTGTACCGTCACATTAAATGTATAATATCTGCCCTCTCGTAACCTGACCTGACCTGACCTCTGTGCCGGCAGTGAGATGGAGCTGCTGCAGGCCATGAGCGCGCCGCTGTTCCCCGACCGGCCGCGGGCGGCTCCGTCCCTCGCCGAGCGACTCCCGTACGTGTTCGACGCCTACAGCCAGGCGCGGCAGACGTCCGCGTTCGTGGCTGGCAACAAAATCAGTCTGCCCGTAGGCTGCGAGTGGAGCGACCACAAGCTCTACCAGGCGGTCGAGATCCCCGTGGCCGAACAGGCGCCCACCGGCGTCGGCGATGAGCGGGTGCAGATCAGCACGCTGGACCAGGTGAGGACTGCCGTCGTCTCGGCGTGTTTTCCGCTCGTTCTTCTGTCTGTCTGTCTGTCTGTCTGTCTGTCCGTCTGTCCGTCCGTCCGTTTATCTATCCATCCATCTCTCTGTAACCGACGGCGCCTTTCTTTTTTCTAATGGCTGATGAATGACACTGTTTTTGACACCAGCAGTGTGTTCTAGTTTTTGTTTATCCATGATGAATGCTTATTTTTCTCCCGACATGGTCTTTCTTTCATTTGCTTGTAGTTTATACACTAACCGAACCCGCCCGTCTGCCTCCTCAGATCGGTCAGAAGGCGTTCGGTGGCATCAAGCAGCTGAATCGAATCCAGTCGGTCGTCTTCAAAACGGCGTACGAGACCAACGAGAACCTGTTGATCTGCGCTCCGACCGGAGCCGGAAAGACCAACATCGCCATGCTGACGGTGGTGCATCAGATTCGACAGCACATCGACAAGGGCGTCATACAGAGGGACGCCTTCAAGGTGGGTGCCTTGTCAGTTTAGGGAAGATGAAAAGACTTGTGTATGGGTAGAGGTGGAGAATGGGTGTCGGGAAGCGCACAGCGCGCGGGGTAGGAAGAGGAGACTTTCGAGTATACCGTCACAATTTTTTATCGACATAGTGAATTATGCTTGCCGACTTTTTTATTCAAGTATAAGGATATCTTGCCTGTATGGCTGCCATTCCCGTTTGGAATGTCAGAATGCGTGCCACCTTCCCTGTTCTAAACTATCTATAACGGCCTTCCGTCTCTGTTCTGTCAGATTGTGTACGTGGCTCCGATGAAGGCGCTGGCGGCGGAGATGACGGCCGGGTTCGGCCGCCGGCTGGCGCCTCTCGGCATCACTGTCAGAGAGTGTACCGGCGACATGCAGCTCACCAAGCAGGAGATCATGCAGACCCAGATGCTGGTCACCACGCCCGAAAAGTGGGACGTGCTCACCAGGAAGAGCACAGGTCAGCTGGATTCCATTGCCTTGCCGATATTTTAACCACAATTGCTGGAATATCTGGTGAAAAAATGTCGTTTAATTGCTAGCAAATATATATTATGTACGAAGCGATTGACTCAGAGTGCTGTGCTCGGAGCGGTGCGGTGTTACGGAATGCTAGCAGCCACTTAGTGATGTGTGGTAAGCGGACGTATCGCAGTGTGCTGACGAGCTGTTTTCTGCGCAGGAGACGTGTCGCTGACGCAGCTGGTGAAGCTGCTGATCATTGACGAGGTACACCTGCTGCACGGAGACCGCGGTCCTGTGGTCGAGGCCCTGGTGGCCAGGACATTACGACAGGTAAGTTACCGGAGGCACGTCTTGGTGCGAGTTTATGTAACAGGTACCTTAACTCGACTGTTCGCAATTGGAAGGTATAACCGTATGTCCTGAATGAATGTTCCATGAATCAATTGTTATGTATTTCGCTTCTCACTGTTTTACGGTCATGAAAAGATGGCCACTCCCCCTTCACGACATTACTATGCTCGTTTGTCGTCAGGTGGAATCGTCGCAGAGCATGATCCGTATCGTGGGCCTGTCGGCCACCCTGCCCAACTATATAGACGTGGCAGAGTTCCTCCGAGTGAACCCCAGGAGGGGACTGTTCTTCTTCGACGGACGGTGAGCTCAATTACTGACTGCGGATTATGTGTTTGATGACTGTCGTTTGTCATATCTTGCCTAATGAGAGGAAGAAAGGTGTGGCTGCTAACTGCCAGTAAGCATAGTTAAAAGCAAGGTTGGAAATACGTGATGCATCCGTAACGTATTCAAAATGGCCCAGCTGCTGTGCCCTCGCGTCTTTTCATGCGCTGTTGTTTGTCACCTGTCCTGCCCTTCCCCGTCAACGGTGAATACTATCCCGATGAATGTTCTACCCTGACCTGACCTCTCTATGACAGGTTCCGTCCGGTGCCGCTGGGCCAGTGCTTCATCGGCGTGAAGGCGCTGAACGCCATGCAGCAGATGAACGACATGGACACGGTCTGCTACGAGAAGGCCTTCGACATGGTCAGCAAGGGTCACCAGGTGCGTGCAGCTCTACCTCGGCGGTACCGTTTGTTCTCGGTCAGAGCCGTCAGTCCAGTCACGGCCAGGTCCAGACGGTTGGAAAGGACAGAGAATATGTCCGGGGCCGAGCGACTGGCGGCGCTCTCCGTGTCTCTGGTCCAATGGTCTCGTCATTACGAACTCGAGGCGTTCGGAAGAGGTCTGTTCTAGGAACTAGCGGTTCATTGGATGATGGCCTTTGGTATTAGCACGGTTCTTCGGTAATGTCCCGTCGAGTCCATCGTAACACCCAACTTAACATTAGCCGTCAACCAGTGAGGTCCCATACCCATCAAACGACTGCACCCCTCTGACCCCTCCCTCCCCTCTCCACCTCAGGTGATGGTGTTCGTTCACGCCCGTAACGCCACGGTACGGGTGGCTACCCGTCTGCGCGAGATCGCCAAACAGCGCGGCCAGCTGGGGCCGTTCCGGGCCGAACAGTCGCCGCAGCTCGGGGCCGAACAGAAGAACGTCCAGAAGAGCAAGAACCGCCAGCTGAGGGAGCTGTTCGATGACGGGTTCGCCATGCACCACGCCGGCATGCTGCGTCAGGACAGGTGAGAGGCGTGGCGTATGACAGCAAAAGGAGCGATGAGAGGCGAGGCAGGACAGGATGGTTGTGGATGGTTGTGGCTTGTGGACAGCGGTTGTGTGGAAAGAGGACTCACTACAGTGATGCATCGGGGATGGGGACTTTGGAGCACGGCCTGCTCATTATTGTGAATGGTCTGATTACTTGCAAAATTGCTGTGCTTATATTCTGCATCCTGTAACCAAATGTCCAAATGTCCAGGATGAATGCGAGAGATTGAACTTGCTACAGACATCAGGAAGGACGATCAGCCGCCATGCACACTACGAGCACGGGCGCTGGAACACATTGCCTCATATGATGGTTTTACCTCGGTTTTTACAGACGGCTCGAAAACAGAACATGGTGTCGGCTGCGCTTTTGTGATTGGTCATGACACGCACATTCTCTTTGCCAACTTCTGCCTCTGTTTTTTCTTCCGAGCTCGTTGCGATTGAGAAGGCTTTGTGTTTTATCGAGGTGTCTGACAGCTCCTGCTATCTGATCTTGTCAGACTCCCTTAGCAGCCTCCTATCTTTACGGAGTTTTAATCCAGACAACCCGATAGTACAAGACATTTTATCTCGTCTTACGTCGGTGGAACGAGCAGGTAAATTCATCCAGTTCTGCTGGATACCGAGCCATGTGGGCATAAGAGGCAACGAGCTTGCCGACGCGGCCGCAAGACGCGCGGCCGCGGCCCCCTACCTCCGTCGTTTGCCTCTGCCGGCTCGCGATTTTTACCCAGCCGTTCGATCTTTTACGATGTTTAGCTGGCAGACAGAGTGGCGTCTCCATGGATCCGAGAAGCTACGAAAGGTGAAACCTACTCTGGAGCCCTGGCAGTCCTGCTTTCAAGGCAAAAGACACCATGAAGTGGTCCTCTGCAGACTACGGATAGGGCATACGTATGCAACGCATGGCTATCTCCTCCGTGGAGATGATCAACCAACATGTAGCCATTGTGCCGTGCCGCTCACAGTCACTCACATTCTCTGAAGTTGCCCGCACCTCGAACCAAACCGGACACGCTGCCTCGGCCGCATTGCCCCAGGCACCACCATTCGCCACCTGCTGGGTGATGACTCACCCTGGGTTTTATCCGGCAGCATCTTTTCTTATATTCAATCCATCAGTTTTCCTGTGATATACTCGTTTTACTAGTATAACGTATCTCAAGTAGTTCTAGTCTTCTTCAGTTCGTCAGTTCTCTGTTGACATATCCGCTTTACCAGTACAGCGTTATGGGCGCAAAATGACCACCGCAGTCGACGCGCCCGTAAACCCCAATGAACGAATGAACGAAAAGACAGACAGTTGGTTTTTGTTGTGTATTTGCTTCACGTCCGTCGGCTCTGTTTATGAACTCTGTACGTCATTGCCTCACTCATCACTTGACTGCTATCTGTGTCGTCTGCTCGCGTCCCCAGGAACCTGGTGGAGCGGCTGTTCTCTCAGGGGATGATCCGCGTGCTCTGCTGTACGGCCACGCTGGCCTGGGGAGTCAACCTGCCCGCTCACGCCGTCATCATCAGGGTAAGTACGGCTGGGACTGGCTGATAGCAATTAATTGTCGGGGATGTGCGGCGGGGGCAGGGGGTAGGCCATCTTATCTATGCTATGGAGTGATCAGCGGCGAATGCCTATTGCAGGGCTTATGACCAGACGAATCAGTGTTTTTCGTGCTTATTATGCTAATTGTCTTTGTTCGTTCTTCTATGGGATATCAGGTTATCGGTATCATAAAAGCATTTTGGAATCAGAGACGAATTCCGAGACAGTGCTCCCAACTTCTAACCTGCACCGTCAGTGATTCGTCTCTAATTTCACACGCTACAACTGTCTGACTCCTCTATCACCCTTCTCCATTTCGACAGGGAACCGACATCTACGACGCCAAGCACGGTTCGTTCGTCGACCTGGGAGTGCTGGACGTGATGCAGATTTTCGGCCGCGCCGGTCGGCCCCAGTTCGACCGTTCCGGCCACGGAACCATCATCACCACGCAGGACAAGCTGTCGCACTACCTGTCACTGCTGACCAACCAGTACCCGATCGAGAGCAGCTTCACCAACCTGCTGGCCGACAACCTCAACGCCGAGGTGGGTAGGATTGTCTAGGTAGGGGCGTGTGAAGTAGATGATGTGGCTGTCTTGTCTGTGGCTGTATTCACTTCACCATGACTGGTCTTCCTTCGTCAGTCGTCACTAAAACGTTTCCAGCTACGTAAAACCCATAGAGCTTATAATATTATTTATTATAAGATCTCTATGCATAAACCACGATCTATCTGTTCACGATTATCACAATTATCTGTTCACCAGTGACCAGAGACAGCTAACTGAACTAACGTCCCGCTCTTGTCCTCAGGTGGCGCTGGGCACGGTCACAAACGTCGAGGAGGCCGTCCAGTGGCTTAGCTACACCTACCTGTACGTGCGCATGCGCAAAAACCCGCAAGTGTATGGCATCAAGCCCGACGAACTGCAGGTAAGGATAGCCATTGAGCTGTATATGGTCAGAACTCAGAAGCATGACATTTTAGGCTACCCACAGCTTAGCCTAGGTAACATGGTACATGGACCAATTAGACACTGGTAGACCATTCACAAATTAACTGAGTCGAATGTATGTTATGGTTCATGACACTATTGCCATTCAATGCTCAGCTTCATTCAGTCATGATTCTGGTCGAACCCGAGGCCGAACTGTCGGCAGCATTAACGTCCTAACCTTTGACTTTTCCTGACCTCTGACCTGTGGCAATGTCGTTGCGTGGCAGGACGACACTCAGCTGCTGATCCGGCGACGTCAGCTGATTGAGAGTGAGGCCGCCAAGCTGGACAAGGCGCTGATGGTGCGCTACGACCCGCGAACCACCTATCTCGATGTCACAGGTGAGATGGGACTGCACTCCAAAGTCTGACTCATTTGACCCGCAAACCACCTATCTGGACGTCACAGGTGAGAGGACTCTGCTTACTGTCTGGGGGTCCTACCAAACCTCTTCGTACAAGTTGGCCACTGTAAAAGCTGCACACGGGCTAGGATCGACTGCAGCACTTTTTGATCGTACAATGGCTTAGCTCCAGACCTGTTCTTTCTATATACTCTGTTCCGGACTCCGTTTCTCTAAGCGTCTTCTCCCCTACATCATTGCGGCGTTCTGATCCGCCCGTTTCTGTTCTCAGACCTGGGCCGGATCGCCAGCCACTACTACATCAAGTACGACACTGTGATGGTGATCAACGAGCGGATCCAGTCGTCCATGTACCAGCGGGACATCCTCGCCATGATATCGCAGTCGTCCGAGTTCGAGCAGATCAAGGTAAGGGGACGCACGGAGAGACGGGACGGTTTGGGGAAGTTGGGAGCTGGGTCGAGGCCAAGAGGATGGGTCGGAAGAGGATGAAGGATTCATTGGGAGGGACGGGAAGTGTGTCAATTTTCCCCGCTCAACTTAATTTTATGCGTCCTGTTTCATGGAAGTGAAGTGTGTCAGCAATCTTGCGTTCTCGCGTGTTCCTCGCCGTACTCTGTACTGCGCTCTTTGTGCCACGCATCACATGCGTCGTCGCCGTGACGACCGTTACTTATGTGAAGCCTGTGACGGCGGCAGGTGCGTGACGACGAGCTGGACGAGCTGGACCGTCACATCCACGAGGACTGCGAAGAGCCGGTACTGGGCGGCTCAGAGAACGTCCACGGCAAAGTCAACATCCTCATCCAGACGTTCATCTCGCGCGGACGCATCGACTCGTTCTCGCTCGTCTCCGACATGAACTACATCGTCCAGGTAAGGAATTGTATAAATAAAGAGATACCTTGCGGATGAGAAGATATCGTACACGGGATCGTTGTTTGTACTTCGCTGATTATCTGTTACTGATGAAATTGGTAACCGATATGATACAGGGTGAAATATCACTATGTAAAGACTAGATGACTAGAAGACTAATGCGTATGTAATGTATTGTATATATGTAATGCGTTTGTTAGCGCCACTCGTTTCTCGTCACCAACTCTGAACTGTCTCGGCCTCCCCCCCCCCCCCCGTCTCCGCCGCAGAACGCCAAGCGCATTGTGCGCGCCGTGTTCGAGATCTGTCTGCACAAGCACTGGCCGCTGGTGTCTGCGCACGTGCTGCAGCTCAGCCTGCAGCTGGAGCGCCAGCAGTGGGCCTCGGAGACGCCGCTGCGCCAGTGCGGCGGCGAGCTGAACGCCCTCATACTGGAGAAGCTGGACCAGCGCAACCTGCGGCCAGACGACGTGCGGGAGATGGACGTCAAAGAGCTCGGTAAGTGATGGGGATGGTCGGGGACGGAGGGAAGCGACAGGTGAATGGCTGGGCAGAAACTTGGTATGTTATGGTTTTGAAGGAGATAGTTGCTTAAGTAGCAGAGAATAGCGCCGACGACCTGTTTAGTCTGGGCGCCCAAAAACCCCAGTTCGTCATCATCATTATTAGAATAGACCCTTGAAAGACGCTTTTGTGAAGACCATAGACTGCTGACTGGTGACCACTGACTCTAGGAATCTGAGCACTGTCTGGTGAACACTGACTTCTTAGCACAGTCTAGTGACAATTGTCTCACATCTTACTGCTAACCACTGATCAATGACTGACTGCTGACCGACCAGTGACTACCGACCACTGAGCACTGACCGTCTGTTCACTAACCATTGATCACTGACCTGACTGCGTCCAGGTTTTCTGATCCGGGACCAGAAGAAGGCGCCCGCCATCCGTCGCGCGGCCTCGGAGATCCCTGCCGTCACCCTGGACGCCAGCGTGCAGCCTATCACCCGGCGGGTGCTGCGAGTGAGGCTGACCATCACACCGGACTTCAGGTGAGTAGAGGTGACTTCACATCATCACACGGCCGGTCCAGCTGACCATATTCACACTGGACTTCAGATCACTTCAGATTATGTGACACTACCACAGCTAGTCCGACAGACCATTACACTGGACTTCAGATGAAACGATTGGATTGGCCCAGAGGTGATAACGCTGATGCGAGGTGATGACGTAAGAGCTTTGTTCGACAGATGGAGTGACCGAGTGCACGGCAAGACGTCCGAGACGTTCATCGTGTGGGTGGAGGACCCCGACAGCAACTATATGTACCACCACGAGTACTTCATCCTGCAGAAGAAACAGGTCAGTCAAGGCCGCATCATACAGTCAAACGACTGCATCGGGCAAAAACGTTAATCGATGGATAAACGAAAGAGGTCACCCTAATCATAGCACAAATTTGGGCGGTGATTTTTCATTCGTGTTTAATGGTTGCAGTTACACTGAAACAAGTCACAACCACCCCGTTAACATCTCCGCGCCTCCAGAGCATCGCATTACACCCAAGACAACAACCGCCGTCCCAGGCAGCCCCTTTACCCCTCTGACGCTCCCCGTCGTCCCCCAGGTGCTCCGCGAGGAGCCGCAGTCGCTCGTGTTCACGATCCCGATCTTCGAGCCGCTGCCGGCGCAGTACTACATCCGCGTACTGAGCGAACGCTGGCTGGGCTCTGAGGCTGTGCACCCGCTGTCGTTCAAGCACCTGATCCTGCCCGACCGCCACCCGCCGCACACAGGTGAAGAGCAGGTTAATGGTGGTGGGTGGAGGACGCTGTTTGGCTGCTACTGTGTCTGATTCTCATTTCGAAATACTTTATTTTTAAAATCATTGTGGCTGAGTGTAGTTATTTTGCGTTATCTCATATGTGCGATATGATATATTCGCAGAATTATTATTTACAATAGTGCCTAGCCCACCTTGGCGCTAGGTGGGTGGATTGATCAGACCTGACATCTGTCCCTCACAGCGGCGCTCCCACCTGACTTTCCCTACCAAACCGTACCTTCCAGATCTGCTGAACCTGCGGCCGCTGCCGGTCTCGGCTCTGCAGAACATCCACTACGAGAGTCTCTACGGCTTCACCCACTTCAACCCGATCCAGACGCAGCTGTTCCACGCCCTGTACCACTCGGACTGCAACCTGCTGCTGGGGGCGCCCACCGGATCCGGGAAGACGATCGTTGCAGAGATCGCCATGTTCAGGGTGTTCACTCAGATGCCCAAACGAAAGGTGGGTGAGATTGCGGACAACAGCGCGACGATTGTAAGACTGCTATTGCTTTGTTTTGAGATAGATGCTGTGAATATTATTTTATATTCCTTATGATAATGTTTAATGTTTTGCTTATGAACTTTGCTTTAAAACATCAACTCGTGGTCAATATCCATCGAACTCTTTTCGCGACCTTAAGCTCGTCAACTGTTTTCGGCCCTTGCAGTAATTGCAGTCTGCCCGTCCCCGTTATCTGACGGCTCTCCTGCCCCGCCCGTCCGCAGGTGGTGTACATCGCGCCGATGAAGGCGCTCGTCCGGGAGCGCATGAACGACTGGCGCGAGCGGCTCCAGAGGAAGCTCGGCCTTCGTCTCGTGGAGCTGACCGGTGATGTGACGCCCGACGTGCGGGCCATCCAGTCGGCGGACGTGATCGTGACGACCCCAGAGAAGTGGGACGGTGTCAGCCGCAGCTGGCAGACGCGCAACTACGTCCAGGACGTGGCGCTCATCATCATCGACGAGATCCACATGCTCGGTGAGCGTGGGTGGAGGGCAATTTGGCCGAATGAGACGGGTGTGGTGAGTGGGCTGGGATGTAAATAGAGGGGTGATGGGAGGTTGAAGAAGGAAGGACCGAAGTTTGGCTTGATTTCGCGGGCCAGATCGGCATGTATTGTCCAGGAAAACGTATGCAGTTGTCTGGTCATCTTTTAAGTGAGATGTGCCATGTGTTTGTGGCTTGTGCTGGCGTGTCTTCTCATTCTGGAAGTATTGTGCCGTGTATGTACATATTCTATGACGTGTTTCAGACTGTTACCGCAGTCCCGGTGCTGCAGGCGATTGTATAAACTCGCACGGTCCATAGCAGCTGTGGCCTGTGTGGTCAGTGGTCCGTCTACAGTTTATCCTTTCCCTGCGTTTCAGGCGAGGACCGCGGCCCGGTGCTGGAGGTGATTGTCTCTCGGACCAACTTCATCTCATCCCACACCCAGCGTCAGCTGAGGATCATCGGTCTGAGCACGGCCATGGCCAACGCCGCAGACCTCGCCTCCTGGCTCAGTACGTCATCGCTCGTGGGAAGAGGGTGCCAGTTTTTGGCCGGACGGTGGGACGTTATGTGGTAGTATTTGATATCAATCCATGTTTTCAAATGCCCTTGTACTGTTTGCCGGGAGTCTTATTTATTCGCGATCATTGCAATAATTATGGAATGTGGGCGGCGCAAAAGCCTTCTCTTCATCATCATTCATCAACCCGAGCATCTGGCCCCGCAGACATACAGGGCGTCAGGCTGTAAAACTTAGGACCGACGATACGGTCTTGGCCTGACCTTTGACCTGTGACCCCTCAGACATCAAGGGCGTCGGTCTGTACAACTTCCGGCCGACGGTACGGCCGGTACCGCTCGAGATCCACATCCATGGATTCCCGGGCAAACACTATTGTCCGCGGATGGCCACCATGAACCGGCCCACCTTCAAAGGTAAGCAGTCTGATACGGGCGTTACAGCGGGCCATCTATGCGATATTTAGACTCGCCGGGTGGACCAAACACTATTGTTGAGCGGGACGGCTGTTGAGCGGAGCGACTCTCTGACCGGACGACTCTCCCCTCGGCAGCGATCCAGACGCACTCGCCGGAGAAGCCGAGTCTGGTGTTCGTCTCGTCCCGGCGTCAGACGCGGCTGACCGCCCTGGACCTGATCGCCTACCTGGCTGCCGAGGACAACCCCAAACAGTGGCTGCACATGGACGAGGCAGAATTACAGCCCAAACTGGATGGTAAGGGAGGCCGGGAGGACGACCCCAAACAGTGGGAGGGGAGGGACTAGGGAGGGAGACAACTCCAAACAGTGGGAGGGGAGGGACTAAGGAGGGAGGTCGACAACTCCAAGCAGTGGGAAGGGTGGGAGGGGAGGGACAACCCTAAACAGTGGCTGCACAATTGCACATGGAAGAGGCCGAGCTTCAGTCCAAACTGGATGGTACGGAGGGGATTCATTTATCGCCATTGTTATCTGTTCTCGCTACCATGCCTGAGGTAAAAGGGGCTGTATCTTGTAAACTTAATCTTGATCTTGTCTGCCCTGATCGGTGCTGGCGCTGCTTCCCTGACCTTTGTTGTTGATCTACCGATGACAGGTTCTGGCCTGGTGCCGATGCCCCCCCCCCTGACCTACCCCCGCTCTGACCTGTGCCGTTGCCCTGCCTCACCTTGCAGAGGTGCGTGACCCGAACCTGCGTCTGACGCTGGCTTTCGGTATCGGCATCCACCACGCCGGCCTGGTCGAGTACGACAGAAAGCTGGTCGAGAAACTGTTCGTCGAACAGAAGATCCAGGTCGGTGGCCGCCGGTGGCCGGTGCTAGTTGGACCGTTTTCTCCGGCGTGTGGACTGGATCGTGTTATATTTGTGATTTCTAGACACTAGGCTGGTCTGTGTTACATTTGTAACTTCTAGACACGAACACGGTTATATATGTCGACTGTTTAATGGTGTTTATGGATATCAGTCTATACTTAGGGTCATTATTATAATTGAGGTAATTTTTGCTTGTTATTAGTAGGTCGAAATAAGCACATGCTAAGAACTTGACATTACGTCGGTTACAGAGAACTTGCTACTGTAATTGTGGTGCTGCTTCTTGTGATGACCTATTCCGGTTTTCCTCCCTTTACCCAGGTGCTCATCGCCACTGCTACGCTGGCCTGGGGCGTCAACTTCCCCGCCCACCTGGTGGTGGTGAAGGGCACTGAGTACTTTGACGGCAAACAGAAACGCTACGTCGACTTCCCGATCACGGGTGGGTGATTGTGCGAAATGGCCGGCTCCGGTGGAGTGGAATGGGGTCGGATGAAGTGGGCACACTCATTGACTAAATACCCTTGATATCTGTCTGGGTCGGATGTACGAGATACTGCCTCGCAGACTGTATGTCGCTGCTGAGTAATTGGGCATACTTATAGTAGACTGGCAGTCCAGTGGCACGTATGTTCGATCATGAGCAGCGTATGCTGGATACTGTGATTTAAACTGTATTTCCATACGAAGCTTTCTTTAGCATACGAATAATTGTCGACGACAATTTCGTATGCTTTTCAATGAGACATATGACGTTACCAGCTCCGGCTGCGCTGACCCAAATGTGGGCGCTGCTGTCATCCCCGTGCTCCACTCACCGTACGGTGCTCTGCGTTCGGACAGACGTGCTGCAGATGATGGGCCGCGCCGGCCGGCCGCAGTACGACGACAACGGCGTGGCCGTCGTGCTCGTGCACGACCAGAAGAAGCACTTCTACAAGAGCTTCCTGTACGAGCCGTTCCCCGTGGAGAGCAGGTGAGACACTCAAGCCGCTTTTCACCGTCATTAGGGTTTTATTTTATCAACTACCTATCCTGACTGTCCTTTTTTTGACCTTCTTGTCACTCCTTCCTCAAAGATCACTGGGCGTAGGTCGGTTTGCGTCTAATCTCATCACGCTTACCATGAACCCCTAGCTGACTACTCGTATGTCTGACCCTCTGACCATGAAGCTGACACTTCGCCCCTTTTGACCGTCGGCAGTCTGATGAGCGTGCTGCCCGACCACCTCTCATTCATTTCTTACCCGTAACCCAGCTGCCATCAGCTGACTGCGTCTAACGCTCTTATAACACCTAACCTACTCTCTCGTCGTCCTCAGTCTGATGAACGTGCTGCCCGACCACCTGAACGCCGAGATCGTGGCCGGCACGCTGCAGAGCAAGCAGGACGCCATCGACTACCTCACGTGGACGTTCTTCTTCCGGCGCGTGCTGCAGAACCCCACCTACTACGACCTCGAGTCTACCGATGGAGACTCGGTCAACAGGTAACCGGAGCCAAATAGATGACCTCGTACTTAACTCTCAGGGCCAGATACACGCAGTGTTTACGGACGATATAACGACTGCCCTTGAGCTCACCATGTCGACATAAAAAGCAAGCATGTAGTGTTAACCGAAGCACTTTATCCATATGAGTTTGAATGGTATTGGGTTATAAGATTTTGTTCAGGATATCTGACATTAATATCAGGAATACCCTCTTTCCCTTAAACCCGCTGACCTGCTTCTTGTTTTGCTTGTCAGGTACCTGTCTGAGGTGGTGGACGGAGCCGTCAACACCCTCGAGCAGAGCGGCTGTGTTGAGGTGGACGCCGTAAGTATGCGCAGCTCTCTACAGACTGCAAAATATGCGTGTTTTATTAGGGAAATTAACTTAGTTATACTACAGTGTCGGGGTTACCAGTACATTTTTTCTTGTCCCAGACTACTCCATTCATTGTTTTGTAATCCCTGACTCTTGCAATCTTAATATATCGTAACAAGATTGTGATAATTTATGGACTCAGCAATCAGGTCTTTATTGCTGACATGCTACAAGCGTTCCCTCAGCGTCACATGAGACTTCCAACTGACTTACCTCGCCTGCTACTCTCCCGTCAGGACAACCGGGGTCTGTACGCCACCGTGCTGGGCCGTATCGGCTCGTTCTACTACCTGAACCACCGCACCATGGAGCTGTTCAGTGAGCGGCTGGGCGCCGACACCTCCGACCACGACCTGCTCAAACTGGTCTCGGACGCCTACGAGTATGACGAGATTCCGGTCCGACACAACGAGGACATCACCAACGGGTTAGTCGGTGGGACTGGTGGAGATGGGTGGGGATATTTGGTACCGGAGATGTGTGTGGTATCGGCTGTGGGATGTGTCTGGGGGCGGCGGGTGGCAGGAAATACATAGTTGAGGTGAGACTCATAGGCAAGGGTAAACTCAGTGAGTGATATGCCTTATTGTGTCGCGGTATCTCAGCAGCAGCGAATTTCCTGGATAGATGGAATTCTTGAATGGCCCCTCAAGTCAGCTCTCATTGTCCGTCTGACATTTCTCCTGACTACCCCTGCAGTGAGTTGGCGGCCCAGCGTCTCGAAGTAACGTATTGCCGATCCTGGCCCTGCCATGTCCGTTGTCCAGTGATAACATATCATGTCCCTGTCTGCCCGCAGTGAGCTGGCAGCTCAGTGCCCGGTGGTAACATCTCTCTCCCTGTCTGCCCGCAGTGAGCTGGCGGCCCAGTGCCCGGTGGTAATATCTCTCTCCCTGTCTGTCCGCAGTGAGCTGGCGGCCCAGTGCCTCGAAGTAACATAGCCCCGGTTTTGTCTGTCCCGCAGTGAGCTGGTGACCCAGTGCCCGGTGGTAACATCTCCCTCCCTGTCTGTCCGCAGTGAGCTGGCGGCCCAGTGCCCGGTGGTAACATCTCCCTCCCTGTCTGCCCGCAGTGAGCTGGCGGCCCAGTGCCCGGTGGTAACATCTCCCTCCCTGTCTGCCCGCAGTGAGCTGGCGGCCCAGTGCCCGGTGGTAACATCTCCCTCCCTGTCTGTCCGCAGTGAGCTGGCGGCCCAGTGCCCGGTGGTAATATCTCTCTCCCTGTCTGCCTGCAGTGAGCTGGCGGCCCAGTGCCCGGTGGTAATATCTCTCTCCCTGTCTGCCCGCAGTGAGCTGGCGGCCCAGTGCCCGGTGGTAATATCTCTCTCCCTGTCTGCCCGCAGTGAGCTGGCGGCCCAGTGCCCGGTGGTAACATCTCCCTCCCTGTCTGTCCGCAGTGAGCTGGCGGCCCAGTGCCCGGTGCCGGTGGACAAGTACAGCTACGACTCTCCGCACGTCAAGACGCACCTGCTGTTCCAGGCGCACTTCTCGCGTCTCCGGCTGCCCATCGCCGACTACGTGACTGACCAGAAGTCGGTGCTGGACCAGGCGATCCGCGTGTGCCAGGCGCTGCTGGATCTGGTGGCCGAGTCGGGCTGGCTGGCCACCACCATCAGGGCCGTCCAGCTGCAGCAACAGGTGCGGGGATAATGGGCGGGCGGGCAAGTGGGTAGGCGGTGGGTAGGTGGGTAGGGCCGTGACGGAAGGAATTGGCAGGTCAGCAGCCTATCGAATGGGCGAGCCGAATGACTGACCGATCGGCGTATAGCGTTGACCGATCGGCGTCTAGCGTGATGATGTGACTGCCGCTGATGCTCACACCAATTATGTGAACAATGCGAAAGGCAGACAATCGTCAACCTTAGCAGAATATCGCAAAAATGTTCTAGTTGTGTTACTACATACTTTGCATGATGCAGTGATACGGAAATGTGTCTCGGACTGCTGCAGTGGTTTGATTCCCCCCCCCCCCCCTCCGGACTACATGCATGTCAGCTGACCGCACCGGCGTCTGTTCTCTGCAGCTGATCCAGGCGCGGTGGGTGACCGACTCGCCCCTTCTAACGCTGCCGCACCTGGAGAGCGGCCAGCTGCGCCTGCTTGGCCGGCTCGACTGTCTACCGCGCCTGGTGGAGGCGGCCGGCGGCGGCGGCGACCGGAAGGCGTTCAGCGCCGTCCAGGAGAGACTGGCGCAACACATGGACGGCTGGCAGCTACAGGAGGTGGGTGCCGGATCCGACGGCCGTGACAAGGCATGACTGTCTGATGACTGGAGTACTGGAGAGATTTTATCTGCGCCGTAGTCATAGGCGTAGTCGTTTAATAGAATTCTTCCACGTGGTGGCTCTTACGAACTCCGTCGAAAAATAAACAGAAATTGCACATATGAAACGATTTCTACTAAAATTTGCCAGACTTATCCAATGCATATGAAAGTGTGCCTGCCTGTCTGAAGTATGGTATGCGGATTGTCTAACATCTCTTATCCTCTTTCAGATGAACGACGCTCTGCGCCGTCTGCCCCGGATGCGTCTGTCGGTGGCCGTCGAGGGCTGGTGGGAGGCGTCTGCCTCGGCCGAGCGGCGTCCTATCGCGTGCCGCCAGCAGCCGGCACAGCCCACCTGGCTGGACCTGCACGCTGACCAGGAGTACACGCTCCAGGTGGAGCTGCGCAGACTCAACCCGCCTCCAAAGGTCAGTGACGCCCGCAGACAGCCCGGCGGCCCGGGGTTCCCGGCGGGGACGGGGCCGGCAGCACGTTGTAAGGAACGTGAGCTAATCGTGCGTCACACCTCTCCTGATTTTGATATTGAGCGCGCTCTGTTAGCGTTCTTTGGTCGCTGTCTGTGGCATAAATTAATTGGTTTAATATAACTGTGACGCAACTATACTATTCTAGTCTTGTTGATACACGGTATCTGTTTTTTATAAGGCTTGCTGGCAAGCCATAGCAGATGATTCCCTGTTAGTGGGCTTCAGATAATAATCCTGATTGTAGTTCCCTGATCATATGCGGTCTTGTCGGTGAGGTGAGTCGATCAATACCACTCGGTGTCCCGTTTTTCACCTCCTCCCCTCTCACCCGTCCCTCTGTACCGTTCCAGGAGGGCCGGGCGCTGGCTCACGCGCCCTGCTTCCCCAAGCCTAAGGACGAGGGCTGGGTGCTGGTGCTCGGCGAGGCTGACTCGGGCGAGCTGCTGGCGCTGAAGCGGGTGGGCGCCGGCCGCGGACGGTGCGCCGCGCCGCTGGCGTTCCGGACGCCGGCCGAGACTGGCCGGCATATCTACACGCTGTACCTGCTGTCAGACAGCTACCTGGGCCTGGACCAGCAGTACGACCTCTGGCTGAACGTGGTCGAGCCGTCGGTGTCGGCACAGGTCAACGGCGAGCTCGGGGACCTGGAGTAGGGCCGGCCGGGGGGGGGGGGGACAGAGGGGTGCTGTGTTTACGGGCCAGGAGATGGACTGGTGGACGGGGGGATTTGGAGCACAGAGGGGAGCCACAGGACAAGCGAGAGCGGAAAAGACCAACGTGTGGACTCTAAGTGCTAGAACGCGTTCTTGAGGCAGAGGCAAATGCGTCATATGAGCTGCGAATAACCAAGAAATTGTTACGTTCAGGAGCGTTAGGCTGTCTCAGTTCGAACCGAAGGGACTGATTCAGATGAAGGAACAGGTATTGTGTGTCATTGGGTCCACGACAGAAGATGGAATGGGCACATATTCTTCAAACGTACGTTTCGTTGACCGTCCCGGGTGGGTCAGTACCTGTTACGGTGTTTCTGTGTGTATGATGGCACGGAGTCGCCGGTAGTGACACGTGGGGGCCACCGGGGCTCCGGCAGTCCAGACGGCAGGGCTTTCCTTGTTACGAGTGCTGCGACGGTCGCAGGTGATTTTGTATTGTGTGCTTCTGGCTCGGTGTGGCGAGTTCACTGGTGTTTATACTGCATGTGGTTTCATGTGACCCGTGCGGAGAAGACTGACAGGTCGAGAGGTCAGTGCTGTTTCCTCAACGTGATAGGGTATCACAGTAAGGCCAGAGTGCACAATGCCTCACTGTTCGTTGACCAGAAGCTTTATATGATTGTCTCTTCTTATTGTATGATTTTGTAAAAAGTCATCAACTATGCATTGGACCGAAGGGCGGATGGCGGGATCTGTGATACCCCAGCAATTTCCACAGCCGCTTCGCCGGAGGTCACAGCTGTCATGTGTTGTCCATGTCATCCGTGTTGCGACACTGACATACCAGCAAAGCCTGTGTGATTTTGTCGCGCCATGAGCGACAGTTTATCACACCCGCCAGTGCGTCGTTCCTTGCGAGCCCACAGTTGAGCATTATAGCCCAGTGACACGTTGAATACAGTGGTGATCGGAAAGCTGTTTTGTTATGTGCATCCGCTCAGGTGAGGAAAGCATCCCTGTCACAATGAACCTACAGAACCTATTTTACGACTATTAGTCGCAGCTCTCAACGTTGACCAACCCTCGCGTGGTTTTGTAAGGAACGTCCCAATTTGTAAAATATTTCAGCTCTCAGCCGAGTAGGTAGTCATCCCGTTTTTGTAACTGAGAATGTGGTTGAGTCTGCGATATGCCAGACAAAGGGACGCACCGAGCTTGCCAGACGCTCTTTTTACCACCGGGCGGTGAGAGCGTGGAATTGCCTGACCCCCGAGATCAGAGCATCACCAAATATGACTGCTTTTAAGAAAGGTATGTCGATTGCGCACTTAGGTTGATGCACTTGTTTGTGATTACTGTCATGCTAGGTACGTGTTTCTGTGTGTGTATCTGTGTGTCTTTCATTGTCGCTTTTATTGTCGGATGACGTGGATTGCTGAAAAACCATTTTATGGATGTTGTCCGAAATACATGATGATGATGATGATGAGGGAAGTAGGTAAATCCTTGTAACTGGCAGTTCTTCGGACGGCTATTGCTGCCTGTATATCGTGTACCGCTCGCATGTCATTCATCGAATCCTGAACCCAATCGCACTCTGAATTCACACTCGGCTGAGCTCATTCACACCAGATCCGGCATTGATAATGCTTTCCAGCAACAGACGGACTCCGTTCCATGAGGGTGCCCGAGGAGTCAAAGGTCCGGTTTGGTACGCGTGTTGCGTCAAAAGTAATGATAGATGCTACAAGTAATCGGCCCATGACGGCCATAACCCACATGTGTTGAGCGGGGTGTCAATTCTTGCCGACACGTGCGTTGTGATCCGTGTACCAATCTAAGAAGGAGAGTTTAGGAGACCTCTGGAACAACATAAGCCGGATATGAGTAACCGGCTTATGTACAACCGCACCCTCCGCGTTCACCTCACGCCCCACTCAGCCGGTGTACGGCAAACACCGCGCTGTCCGCTCCACTTCCAAACAGCCTGTATTGCAGCGGACACGCGGCCGGCGACGGCCGCCCGCCGTCGCACCCGCCTCGTTCCGGAGATTTGGCCGCACAATAGAGTCGACATGTCTAAAAACAGACCGGGCGGGCCGGAGGGCCGCGTCGAGGCACAGCTGACAAATTACTAGCACTCCCGCGTGCAGGGCGGGTGTACACGGGAGACGCGGCCGCTCCCAGGCCGCGCCGAAAACAGTCGTCCACAGGTAAAACGTTGTAGGAACTCCCCGAGCACCCCCTCCCTTCCCGCAGTCATGCCCTTGCTCCCAGCCGTGGTTCATCACATACAGACGCCCAATAAGGCGCGTCCAACGCACGCGCGCGCGTAAAACACAAACATGGCTCACTACGGCGTAACACAAGGCTGCATCAGACACCGGCATGCATAATAAAAACAACGGCGCTAATATCACAAAATCTGAAAACGGGTCAACACTATCCGTCCAGTTTTCGCATAAAATGGCTACTTCGTAAGCCTGCAGGGTTCTCAAGGCAAGACATCGTCCCTGTTCATACACCGCGACAGGAAAGGCATAGATCGGTTACCGGCCGGCCCTGGCCACTGCGTCCCCAACGAAACATCAAGGCGGTCACACGGGCGCGTCACGGCGGTCACGCGGGCGCGTCACGGACAGTAGCACCGTCACGGCGCGCAGCCGACTATCAGCTGGGCGCGTCGGCCGCCCCGCACAGCGTCACCTCGCTGAAACAGTACTGGCGCACGCGGCCGCTGGGGTCCAGCTGGGACACCACCTCGCGGTGGCTCAGCAGCAGCAGCAGGCACGTGCAGCGCGACATCATCGTGTACAGCTTGCGCTGGTCCAGCACGTCCGTCACGTCCACGTCCTCGGCGGGTAGCACAAGCACCACCACCGGGCACTCGAGGCCCTTCATGCGCAGCAGCCAGGTGACGCAGAAGAGGGAGCGGTCGCGCGCCTCGAGCAGCGCCTCCACACCGCGCACCGCCTGCGGTACCAGACTGCCGGGCTGGTAGCCGGCGCGCAGCCGCCCGTTCAGCGCCTCCACGTCCACGCTGTTGTCGTCGAAGAACGGCATCACGCAGATGTCGCACGGCTGAAAGCCCTTGGCGCCGGTGAGGTCGACCACGAGCGCGGCGACGGCGGCCGTGTTGTCAGTGAACTGGGCCAGGTCCACCCAGAACACTGGCGGACCGTCCACCGCGTGTGCTACGCTCAGGTCGGCGGCGCAGTCGCACAGGCTCCTGAACAGGTTGAACACGTTGCGCGTGCTGCGGTAGACACTGGTGAGGCGCAGGTGCGGCTCGGGAGGGATGCACACCGAACGGAACACGGCCGGCACCGTGCGCTGGTTCTCGTCCACCGACACCCAGAAGTGGCCCAGCGCCAGGTCCACGGCGCCGCCGGAGCCGGGCGCGCCGCCGCCGCCGCCCGCCGCCGCCGCCGCCGCGTCCGTGCGCTGTCGGATCGTGTGGCACGTGCCGCAGCAGCCGGCGTCCAGCTCCATCGGCTCCGGCGTGTCGGCCGGCGCGGGCTCCGGCGCCGCGTCCCGCCCGCCCCGCACCCGGCCGTCGTCGCCGCTGTCCCCACTGCCCTCTCCGCCGCCGTTCAGCGGGTGTCCCATACCGTTCACTCGGCCCGGCTCGCTGCCAGTGCTGGCGCGCCGCACAGCCGCGTTTCCCCGCACATAGAGCGCGGCGATCTCGTCCACGATCTGCGCGCAGAGCGGTGAGATGAGCACGCTCTCCAGCTCGTCCACAAACACGTGCCGGAACCCTGCGCTCTGCTGGCGGCACCAGCGCACGAACCAGTCGTTGCTGATGCTAATCCTCTGAGTGACGACGTGCTCAATGCCCAGCCGCTGCAGTCGCTGCACCACCTCCATTCGAATACCGGGCCAGTAGCACAGGAACAGCGCCTGGCTGTCCGGGCCCAGCTGGCCCTGACGGACACAGAAGAGAGGGGAGGGTCAGAGGGTCCCTCTCATAGAGGGTGAAAGGACGTATGAGAGCCACACTTAATCCCTGCCATATAACGGTAACATGGATTGAAACAAGGAAGTCAGATCAGATACCACACAAATACGTGGGGTGAGTGCCATATTCAGATAAGAGATTAGCTGAGAACGTGGGGTTACAAAGTACGGCAGGAAATAAAACTCGTCCTAGTGTACTGAGTGATAGTGATAGCTGTATAAACACGAGCTATCAACACTTCAGACGTGGCATTTGTGAGCTCCGTCCACGTTACATGTCCACAATACGCCCCGCGCCCAATAGCTATAACCGTGCCTACGCTCTTCTACGGCATGCCAAAGGCTATACTATTTTGACAGTTACAGCTACACAAACAAGGGACAGTGTACATAAATAAGTCCTTCAGAGATAGTTAGAGTCTGGCGAACCAATATCCTAAGCACTCATCCACTCTGCCGCCTCTGACCGTCATTCTCTCCAGCTGACTCACCATATTGTGCAACATCTCGATCTTCTTCATCATGATGAGCGTCTTGCCGGTGCCGGCGGCGCCCTGTATGACCAGCGGGTGTACGGTGCCCGGCTCCAGCGGCTGGGGGCCCGAGTGGAGCAGCCGGTGCTGCGTCTGTGGAGAGCAGGAGGTGACAGCTCAGCTCAGGTGGGAGAGCAGGGGAGGGTGACAGCTCAGCTCAGGTGGGAGAGAAGGGGAGGGTGACAGCTCAGCTCAGGTGAGTAAGGGCCGGTCGAATGACAATGGAGATGAATATACCTGAGATAGAATTCGGTACTTCCCAGGGGGAAAATGTACAAACAGTCCGAATGGCCTAAAGGCGACGTTATCGCAATGCATCAAAATAAAAGCCATCACTAATATTTCTGCGGCACGTTTGCGGCGTCCTCCGAGTCGCCACCGTAGTTCCAAATGAGTGGACACCCCGACTCACCTTACACCGGCATTCCCCGTTAATTCTCGCTCGTTAGTGTCGTAATTAGCTGGTTACTGCCGCGAGCCTGAATACCGCCGAACGTAACGGTCCACCCACCATCCGCTCACCAGACAGCGGCAGTCCAAGGTTAAACACCGGGTGACTAGCAGCTAGCAGCGCGTGCTTAAAATCCCTTCGTGTAAGACGTGTCCATTGTCGAGCTGGGTGGTGAGCGGTTGCTTATAGTTGGATAATGGATGGTTATAGTTGGATAGCGGTTCCAACTATAGCGGATCCAACTATAAGCGGTTGTTTATAGTTGGATAGTTATAGTTGGATAATGGATGGATATTGTTCCGTGTATGATCGCTATTCAGTCGGTGACACACCAGGGAAATAAGCTAAAATTAGAGCGCTCTATTTATTGCTTCCGCTACTTCACCGTCTCCCATAGGGTCCTGTGTTGAGCTGGTGTCGAAGCTCTAAAAATGACGCCGATTTTTGCACCCTTCTCACGAAAACCGCTCGGACCGCCTGGAAACTAATTGTTCCGCTCTAAAAATTTCATGATCGACGGGAAAATGAACGAGGAAAAGATTGGTCCTGAAATAATTTTGAACTCCCTGTAGAACTTATCGAAATATGGCTGCAAACTAGGAGCATGTCAAAATCGACAAAACAATACAAATAAACTTACCGGGATTTTTTTATTTTCCATGCAACTGTGTATAAAATCAGTCTCTTTTTCGGAAAGATCATCTTCTGTTTAATAAATAATTCCACAATTGCAATCGAGAAAAAAAAAACATTTCTGCTGTGACAGCAGTTTTGGCATTGTGCCAGTTGTGTGGCGTGCGCGGTGCTGCGTGGTCGTTGGGACGGAGTTGTGAGTATTTTCGGTGTTTTAAATGGTTGATGGCCATTTGAACGAGCTTTATATTATTTCCTACCAAATTTTGCATCAAATTATTGCTTTGAAAGACCATTGAAACCCCTTATCTCTTCTTGAAACACGATCATATTCATCGTCGACGAAAATGGCGCGGAACTCCATGTGCGTTTCGATCGAAATAAATCGTAAATTAAATAATATTCGATGATAAGTATCATATTCTAGTGACACATTTTCATAACATAAGGCATAAACTTTGCAAGTAAGTCAACATTGGATAATTGGATGCTTATTTTGCTCACATATCCTGGTAGTAGTCAAATGGCTCAATTGTTAGATAAATGTAAATATATGTTTTGGCTTGATGTTTGCTGTGAAACCACCCAGCCACTTGCTGGTTGAGTGGTTTTTTGATAATTACCTGATAAGCATTTCTCCTTTTCCTTAAAAGAAACTAAAATTCTTTTCAAAGTAACCCATTTTTAGGAAAGGCGGGTTGCTCATTGACATTTCATGTTCTTGTTTTGTTATTGCTGGCAGTATTTTGATACAATAATGCAATATGAATTTTTTGCAATAATAAAACCTAAGACAAACTTAGCCAATGCGTCAATCAAACACCCAACAAAGATTGTCCTTGTGATGTGAAGTAGAATATTCTATGAGTGTTTTATAGAATATGCCAAATTTTAAATTAATTTATTATTTGATACTGATAGCCGAGCATGTGAATTATGCCTCAATATAATTTCATTTTCTGGTTTTGAAATAGCCGGCAGTATTTTACTTCAACAAATGTAATATACATGGAATACATGTTGTTAGGTTATGTTAAAAGTTTAATAACAGGCAACAGAAGGGGCTGTTTCAGCAGATAATGTTTGTACCTTATGCATTACCTTTCTTTTCTGCAGGACCATGCTTCCGCTGGGTGGTCGACATTTGCCTCCTGAAGAAGTTGAGCAACATGAAGACCACCAGATGAGGTGTCTGCAGTTCATGTGGAACTCTGCAGACTACAAGTGTTATGCCAACCACAACCAAAGTGATCATGGAGGCATGAACCTCATGACAACACTTCAGATTTGCAGTTGTACCAAAGTGTGATTCAAACCACCTGTGGCATCTCACTCAATGCGTGAACAGTGTGATCATTGTGCAGTGTTCAGCTGCAACTAAGACATTTATTAGTGACTTGTTTTGCAATTAGCCAGTAGTCACCAAAAGTATTTTTGGGCTGGCTGCTGTAATTTGTTGTGCACTGCGCAATAGTGGTAGTGTTTTATCACTTGTCAAGTTGTCAGTTGTGCATGTTGCATGTTTCTTTCCCCTCGGCCCTCATTATCAGTTAAGTGGTGAATTGGCATCACTCAGTCTCCCCAGATCTCCATTGACTGTCTGTCAACCACCTAACTTGAGATGGTATTTGCTAATAGTGTCAGAAAAGAAGTGCTTGTAGACATTTTTAGGAATATGAGCTCCGTTTCATGCGTGTTCCAGTGGTCATTTTGTCACATGTCCCATAGTGTAATAAATGGAAACTGTTGTTCCCTTTTGAAGGTACTCGCGGATGCAGAAAGCGTTGGGCCTAATTATTAAACGCACCCTCCTATCAGCGACGCACGAAATCGACAAATATCATCCTTTTTAGAACAGGAGGAAACGAAAACTTGTGAACATAGCTGTACCTACAACAGTGCATAAGGAATTGAAATTCTGGGAGTTTTTGAAATTCGGAGAAACTCAAGTTGTCGACAGGTATGCCCCTTCTACGTCAAAGATCGCCTAAAAAACAAACTCTACAAAAGAAGGCAGTATTCGTATGTTCGTTGCAAATGCAGCCGCCTAGCAACATGCATTGCGGTCCGATGGCGAATTACACTCGTGCTCAAAAACTATGCCGGCAACTGCCAATGCACTTACTAAGGTGAGGAGAGGAAGGGTTATGTCAAATGTCAACATCATAGAAATGGCTTCATCTATTGAGCTGTGCCTATCGTACATAATTCAACTAATCTATGCATTTCGTTTCTTGCAATCTACTCATGCTTTCACTCCAGCTTCAGAGTAATCATCCCATATTGTACGTCTTAAGATATTGATTTCTATGGCGGTTTGCAATTGCTAGCCACGTCTTATCTCAGTTTGGTGGCCCCGCATCGGTCCACTCGGCCGCTCTAAAATTGACTTACGGAGGAGGATGGTGGCTTTTATTTTAGCTTCTCCGCTGACTGCGGGGAGCGCCGTCGCCGAGGTAGGAGCAATAATTAGCTTATGTTTGGGACTTGTTTCTACGCTTAATTAACATTTTAATGTTATTTTAATTTATTCATGTTAATCTTTGACGCATTCTCTTTCTATTGGTACCATCCACCGGTCTGAGAAGTACTGCCTTGCTGCGTAAGGGCCGATAAAAGATCACGCTTTTAGGGGTATCTCTTCAACATGGGGCAGGAGCAATTAATAGAGCGCTCTAATTTTAGCTTATTTCCCTGGTATGTCACCAACTGTATTCGCTTATGATCGTACAAATGAGCGAGACTATGGCGAACCACATTGATGGCCTCAAATCAAACGCTTTTGCATCGTTACTTTTAACATATTGTGCTCGAAATTTTGAAATTGTGCACGTCTGCAAACCAAAAGAACAATGCATTAGAACAAAATATCGTTCTGTCTCAATAATCAATCATTTTGGTGCCCTATTTTTGTACTTTGGGTAGATATTCACCGGTACAATAAAAGCGATACGTTATTATGCTTTGGAAAAAAATGTTCAACGCGGAACTGCCGGTCTGGGACGTGGTGATTGTCCAAGTTGATGGATACTTCCCTAGACCGGTAGCTTATATAACACAGCATACGTTCACGCTGAGGCTGAGCGAAGGTCGGATATTTTGCAGAGGAGACCGTGCATTAAAAATAGAACAGGTACTTGGTAAACGACTTTTTTATAGTGACTTAAACGTCTCCGGCCACGCGATGAGGGCAACGGCCAAACCACTTGCGCTGCGGGAAAACCGGTTTGCCCTAAATAAACCGGTGGGCGTAACACGCTTCGCTCAGGTTTAATTTCCAACGTTAAATAACCACGAGCGCCATAACTCATAAAAGTACACAACTTATCACCCGCCGAGTTTGGAAACGTTCTGGGAAAACCGGGGCCCATGAAATTCAGCCGAGGGCCCGGCCTGGGTGACGGCGGCGCGCCCCTTACCACAGAGAGCAGAGCCACGGTGACGGCGGCGCGCCCCTTACCACAGAGAGAAGAGCCACGGTGACGGCGGCGCGCCCCTTACCACAGAGAGCAGAGCCACGGTGACGGCGGCGCGCCCCTTACCACAGAGAGCAGAGCCACGGTGACGGCGGCGCGCCCCTTACCACAGAGAGCAGAGCCACGGTGACGGCGGCGCGCCCCTTACCACAGAGAGCAGAGCCACGGTGACGGCGGCGCGCCCCTTACCACAGAGAGCAGAGCCACCGTGCGGTCCATGTCCTGGCTCATGGCAAAGTCGAGCTCGCCGCCCAGCTCCCGGACAGAGGCGCCGCAGGACAGCAGCAGGAACCTGCCGGCCGGCGGCATAGCTCAGCGGCCCGGTCTGGCTGCCTCGCGCTCAGTTAACACAAATAAATACGGCAATATAAATAACACTTGAACACGTCAGACATCGAGACATACGGCGGTGCCAAACATAGCGAGACATACAGTCGAGACATGCAGTCGAGATACAGAGCCCTGCGGTCACTTCCACCTGTGGAGCAGATTGTTAGTTATTTCTACCAGACTATGAAGCAGTTTGCTGCTGTAGACCTAGCTCGCCTGTGGGATAGTTTCATCTACAGATTCTGTATCACCTGTAGAGCAGCTTGCTCCACTTTGTCCGCTTAACATGTGAAGGTAGTTTACAACCATATCGTTCGTGTCACCTGTGCAGCATTTCCCTCTGTTTCCACCGTCTCACCTGTGGAGTAGTTTGTTCCAGTCGGCCAGCGGCAGGTCGGGAGTGCAGGCGAGTCGCTGCACGAACCAGCGGTTGAACAGCTCGCCCGAGGCCAGTGTGTCGCAGAACAGGTGGAAGTCCTCGGCCTGCCAGCGCGCGTTGGTCTGGTTGGTGCGCACGTCCACCGAGCGACCGCACAGGAAAGGCCACAGGATGAAGCCGGGGATGCACTCCTCACCTGCAGGGAGACGGCAGGGTCACAGTCAGGGCACAGTCTGAGTTACCGCGGTAGCGGTAACGTCAGTTGAGCAAATCTGGAAATAAACTAGAACAGTGGTTGACGTCACAATACGGAAAAATGTGATTTGTATTGAACGCACGCGCACGTTTTAATGTCCCCAAAACCATACACAAACATAGGATTGCTGGAGATACACCTTCCACAGTCATCACCGCTCGTCCTATTTGCAGCGTTGGGCTTTACCCCGCCTTTCCGTCATATGTCACATTGTCACATATGTAATATGACCTCGTCACAAGCGGATTTCGCTCTTTGGCGAATCGCCGTCACGTTCCGCGTCTCAGAAATCAGATACGGAACAACAATCCGTGACTACATCGATCGGAGCCGCGATTCTGAAAATACGCCTACGGTCCAACTAACCGCGACATAATCCCACTACACGTTGATCCCCGGGTGAGCGGTGGTGCCGGCGGCCGCGTGCCGCCGCGGCGCGTGGCGTCTCACCGATATTGAGCTGCTGGGCGAGCACCTCACGGTGCCGGCGCAGCTGGTTCAGCGCCGACCGCTTCTGGTCCTTGACCTCACGCGCGTTGGACGTCTTCAGCATCTCCGACTGCGAGTCCGACGTGGACTTCACCTCGGCCAGCAGGATAAAGTGCCGGTCTGTAGGGGGGGGGGGGGGGGTCAGATAAGCCCAGGTAACCCGACGGCTGATGGTGGGGAGCGAACCGAGGGAAATGATGGCACGTTGCTAACTAGTAGGCCCAAAACAGCCAACCTTTATTTATTTATTTCTATATCTAATAATTATCAAGTTATTCATTTATCTATACATTTATCTATCAACATATTCATTTCTTTATTTATTTCCTTATCAGCGCCTAGTGGCGAAATCCAGCCGTGATATCATGTCAGAGCTGAGTTGGACCTGTGTCGAGCTTCGTGAGGGAAGGGTTTTCCGATCTCATCAAAGGACATTGTTGTTGCATGGCCTGACCAGTCATGTACTTGGTACTAACGCGACGTCATTTACAGGTAGTTATGTGATAATTGCTTTAAATTTTAAGCTAAAGCATATGCAGTGCACTGAAAGATATGGCATTACACCAATTTACACACGCCACCGTTCTGGGCGCTTCTAAGATTCCACACTGATATCCAACTACCAAGTTAGCTTTGCCTCCAGCTCATGTCAACTCATGGCGATAAAACCGGCACAAACTGGTTGTTAGTGCTGGCCGGCGTAGACTAGCTGATGCCATCATTTACCAGCTTTTATTTATTATATTAAGAAATAATTGACTCTGGCGTACACAGTGTGCCAGTGAAGGGCGCGCGGTTGGGTCGGCTCTATTCTGGGGGCGCTGCCCGACGGAAGGGTGCCAGCCGCACGGTTCTCAGCCCGGTCGGCCCGGTCGCGTTACAGCGCAGCGTACACGGCAGGCGCGCCGCATGGCCGACAAATAATGAAACTCACAAATAAAAACCAGATCAGCGACAGAGGAAATAAATAACGAAACTATCTCGAATGAAAAAGCAATAAAAAGCGGTGATTAATCATTAAATAAAAAAGAAATGTATAAATAGGCAGTGGCAATTACAGAGAGACAATGGGGTCGAAGAATGCATGCAGAGCCTTCCGCACCGTACGCCGTGAGGAATAAATAAATACATATTTCAATTAAACTTGCAGCACCACGCGCCGTGAGAGAGAAATAAATAACAATACTTTAAAAAGCTCAGAGCAGAATATATAAAGAACGTAATGTTCAAGAAATAAAGAAGCAATAAATTAATAGTAGCAATAACACAAAGACCCTGACGGCCACGCCTGCGAGCCTATATCACCGTGAAATAATTTATATTTGGTAACAGTTTGTTTGCTGGAGTTGGACTGCAGCGTAGCCAGGTCGTCGGACTCAGAACCCACAACCTAGCCCCTGTACGTATTAACCACGGTACATTAAATACCAAAGGTACCTGAGCATCCGCATCGTCCCAGATCTACATGCATTAGCATACAGAGCGGCGGACAAAGCCGACACATTTGTATTTTATGGCGCACAGACTACAGAGCAGTCATCAGCGAAACAAATCGACAGCTTTCAATACGTTAGCACTGACTACGCTGTTCATCCTTTGTTTGCATTTTTATTGTCTTTATCTTTAACATGGTGAGAGAACATACAAAGACATAAACTTGTAAGGTATTTAGAGTACCCACCCCGTCCCAACATTTAAGGCATTGAGATTTGAGAATGAGTCAATCGTAGCCGCTGAATACTTCTATACCCCCACCCCATGCCGTATCGCCCGGTCCCCGTACCGCGTACTCATCCCGGTACCACCCCAGTACCCATCACCGCACCGGGTGGTACGTATTCACCACGGTACCACCCAAGTACCCAGTAGCACCCGTGTCCCGCACTCACCGTGGTAGCGCACCAGCACCACGTAGTCGTGCTCTCGGGTGATGAGGTTGCTGCCCGAGGTGTGCTTGGCCGTGCGACCCGCGTAATGGCGACCATGGAAGAACAGCACGCCCAGACCGGGCGCGTGCAAGCCCCGCAGCAGTTCGAACACGATCCGCTCCGCCTCCGACGCCTGTGTAGAAGACGACACAGGGTCCGGTCAGGTCAGGTAGACAGACCTCAAGTCAGACAGACATGACAGGTCAGATCGAGTCGCATCTGATTAGGTCAGGTCAGGGCAATGAGGTTTACGTCGGGTTAGGGCGAATCTGATCGGGACATGTCAGGTCAGGTCGAGTCGGATTACGTCAGTTCACCGCAAACCATTTAGCTGACGTCCGACGGTAGAGAGGTTAGAGAGGCGATGTCAGTGGTGGGATAGGCGACAGATGGCTGAATTACCTTCCGCCGCGGAAAATCCCAGCGATTGAACATTCTACAGTTACAGAATGAGACATGGAACAATGCCCGAGGAGAAACATCGAAGCTTTGCCCATTATTTCCAACGTCCGTTCAGCCAGGTGTTCGACCAGATATGTTCCCGTTGCACCGAAACACTTCAACTCAAGCACTGATGTGTGCAAGCCGAATGCTCACGCTGTTTTCCGCCTGCCTGCTCAAAGTGGTCGCTTATGACAGCGACAACCGCAGCTCGACGAGTTCTCGGATGGGTAATTATCGGGTTGCTATGGTGCTTGGAGTTACGGAGTGCCTTCGACATGAGCAGTGAGCATCAACGCATGGATTTTCAGAGCAACATGCATTCATGCAAGGGCTTTAGGTCGGCATATTATCGCGTCGGTGCCATATGCCAGACCGCTATAACGTTCAAAACCGCATGGTAGCACAGCATGGGTGGTTGAGTATACGCGCCAATGACGCACTATTTAGGACCACTGCACCAGCACTGCACCAGGAATCGCTCGGGTAGAACAACGACAGAGCAGTTTGAGCTAGAGTCCTATAACGGATAATGTTGCATGTAATAACTTGAAGGTGCGCTAATAACAATGGAATCGGTGCGCTTCGCTGTCTAAATATGAGCAAGATTCGATGGCATGCATTGTCACTGAACAACGGGTAGCGAGTCTAGTTTGATCTAAACATGCTCGCAGCACTTTTCTTGCGCGTTTTATCTTATCGTCTCCGGCTATTCCATTCAAGCATAGAGCAAGCGAGCGTGCTGTTGCCATTTGATGTTCAACACACATTAGCGCTATCATCACCAAGAAAATAGATCCTCCGCTGCCTAAATGGGAAAGAATGGTAGGTACCTATTTCTGTTAGCGTGGCAAAAAATAATAATGACAAAAGTAATTCAGAATGTGGACCTTGATCTCTCCATCTACCTCCGTGGGCTTTTAGCGCGCTACAGGGATCGCATTCATCGGCGGCCAGCCCGGCTGACGGGGCCCAGGGGCGAGTGTGTCCGCCTCACCTGGTGTTTCTCCGATGGTATGTAGACGCTGGGAAGACTGTACACCACCGACTCCCGGCTGTGCAGCAGCGGAAACTCACGCGAAACATAGCTGAAACAAACACGGCAAAACGATATTAATGAGTCATAAGAGGAACACAAGCAGATCCTGCCACTCAATACAATTTAGCGTCAATTGTAAACACAGAGCCGGACATTCAAAATAGTCACGCAAAATAGTCAACGAACCAACAACAAACCATTCACCAAATCACTGCCGAGCATCGTTTACCAAGTCATTGTCACACATCCAGTGTTCAGGGCGCGGCTTAGCGATTGATCATGCAGTTATATAAGCCATAACCAAGATCGCCTGGCATGTTTTGTCGCAGCCTGGGTCGCACGCGCCTAGCGCTGACAAAATTCGACCGCCGCGTGCCGAGTGCTGGCGAACACCGTCCGCTGAGCGCTGACAAACACCGGCTGCTGAACGCCGGCAAACACGGCTCCTGACCACTGACCAACATCGGCCGCCGCTGAGCGTAGAGCGCTGACGAACGATCGCCGAGCGCCGCGGGGCGTGCGAGAAGGGTGATGTATCTCCACCTCGGCGGGGTGCGTCTCTGAAGCGCCCGACCGGCCCTTCTGCCACCGCCCGGTCCGGCCAGCAACGCCGTCATGTCCAAGGTTACAGCGACGCCGTGCTGCCGCCGAGACGGATGACAGACCATCGGAGCGAGAGACATCGCCGGCAACGTTGCGTCAGCGACCGGTACCTACCGCTCCAATCAGGTGTCGGCATCTGAGTCGGCAGTTTGCCGCTCCTGGGCCGGACGCACGGGCCCGGCACTTGCAAGTCAATGACGGCGAAAAACGGCCGCCCCTGTGAGATTCAGCAGGCAAAGGCAATCCTGGCCATTTCACGGCCGCTGCTAGCACGCTGCCAGTACACGTGGCAAATTGGATTCCCATGGAGTTAACAACAAACTCGGACGCTCCAACATTGAGTGACTTGACCACAACCTGTGATGTCAGCTCGCGAAATGCGCTGGTAGCAGGCAGTGTGGTAGCAGCGTGCTAGCAGCGGCCGTGAAACACCGCCCCTGTGTGTGATGCCTCCAATATAGGACCGGCGTCATGTCATGAACGGTGGCTGGCGAAACATGGCGCTGTCCTCGTGTTGTGTATTTAGCCGGCGCTCTGTCCTGGGACCGAGTCTGGCTGGAATATCTCGCAGCACCAGATCTGGCTCCAGACGCCGGCCGTTAGCCCATAATATGGCCGGAGGCAGAGCGCGCCCGAACGCGCCGTCCGATCCCGCTAGCCGCGGGAACCCCGCAGTTCGGGGAACGGTCGCTACAGTTCTGCGCCCACGGCGACCCACACATAGTTCAGAGCTCTCAAACGGCGGCGCGCAAGGACTCGCTTCCTTCGAGGATAATCTCCAATTATTTCGACTATGTATCTAAAATTGAACACGGGTGAAAAATGCACCTCTCATCCACAGCGTGAATATGTTTTGAACCTCACCCGAAACTAGTTTTTAGCTCGACCTTGGAAAATCCTGTGGCGGCAATACATGACATGTGTTATCCGAATTCATTCCTGTTCCCGCGAGAACGCAAGTCATATTTAGAACCTAGTTAGATAAATATTTATTCTTCAGCATTGCTGCGACATACCGACACTGACAGTAGTGGCATTTACCGCCGTCCCTAATAAAGAAAGCTGTTAGGTATATTACGCAACACTTTTGACAGCTCGTGGGTAGGTAACCATCCTGTCGTGTGTTCGAGCCCTTTTCCTTTATCCTCCCCGTGCCTATACTAGTTTCCTTTCCGACTTTTAAAGTATCCTCTATCTGGTAGCCCGTCCTGGATCCTTCACATTGCGCTGTATAAACCGAGTTGATTTCGCCCCCGTTTCGTCCTCGTGGTGGAGTTCCGCCCTGACTGCCGCCGTGATTGTGTCGCCGCCACGTGTTGAGAGTGTTGAGAGTCGCCGCCGCCGAAGATAATATAAAGTAAAATCAATTCAACTCTTTCTTGACAACGAACCGGCTATTTTTATTGTTAATTCACCACATAGTCCTCCGCTGGCCGGATCAAGATTTGCTGTTTGTTGTTCTTTGCTTTGATTTTGATTGAGATTTTGATTTTGAGATTGAGATTGTGCCTTCAAGATTTGAGTGTTTCTGTCAAGAGCTGTGATGGAGGAAAGTGAACTGCGCCAGAAGCGAACCTTAGCCAGAGGTAAGGTAACCAGACTTTTGCGCGACCTCTCTGCCAGTGATCAGTCGCAGGAGGATGAGCTGGCCCTACGCATTCACCACCTCGAGATGCATTATGAGCATATGCTACAGCTACAATGTGAACTTGACAAACATGGGATCGGGGATGATAGCTCACACATGCAGGATGCGTATGATGCTCTCTTCAAGGCTAAGCGTGTTCTAGCCAGGCTCGAGAGGGGAGTAGCTTCTGCTCCAGTACTGCATGAGCGCCAGAGTGCTTTTAAACTTGAGCTAAAGCTGCCTAAGTTTGATGGAGCAGTTGACACATGGCCTGAGTTCTGGAACCTGTTCAGAACTGCTGTTCATGACAACAGAGCTTGTTCCCCAGTGGAAAAGTTTGTGCACTTGAAACTGTACCTGACTGGGAGGGCACATGCAGCTATCCAGGGACTGCCGTTGACTGATGCTGGATATGTCAAGGCCATTGAAACCTTACAGGAGAGGTTTGACCATCCGGACCTGCTGAGGGAGTCACTGATGCAGAGACTGTTGAACACTCGCTGTGTCCCTGATGACCATGACCTTCTGCAGCTGCGTCAGATGGTGGATGGTTTGGTGTCTGATGTTCGTGCACTGGAGACGATGGGTGTGACTGCTGAGTCGTTTTCTGTGCTTCTCATGCCTGTGCTGAAGTCCTGTGTCCCAGAGACATGGAAGCTGCAGTGGATGAGAGCGCAGAGTGGTGTCTCCGAGAACCTCCCAGACTTCCTGCAGTTTCTGCAGAAGGAGGTGCAGATGAGAGAGGATGCAGCTGCACAAGGGACACCAGCCGCCAGCCCAGCTGTTCACCAGAGTCAGCCGTCCCAGCCAAGATCAGCGAGGTCAGCCACCAGTGTCCTCAGGATACAAGGCAGGTCAGGCAGGGCTGGTTGGGTTTGTGGAGTGTGCCAGAATGGGAGGCATGGCCTCTCTGCATGCCCCACTTACAGGAGCATGGATGTTGCCTCACGCTGGAGGGCCGTCAGGCAGGAGGGCCTGTGTTATCAGTGTCTGGGGCCTCACATGGTGCGAGTGTGCACGAGCTCTGCATGTCCCAGGTGCGGTGAGGCTCACCACTCATCTCTGCATGATGCGGGAGGGTCTGCTGCCCCTGTGCGCCCATCTGCTGCCTCTGTGCGCCCACCTGCTGCCCCTGTGCACATGTCTGCTGCCCCTGTGCGCCTGCCTGCTGCACCTGCACGCCAGGGCACTGCTCGTCCGTCACCTGCTGCGCCGCCTCGTGCTGTTGACCGCTCAATGCACGCTGTAACGTGTGCAGCGCCTGCTGCTGCTGCTGCATGGTCGCCTGGCTGGCCTGACCATCTGACCTTCCAGGACAGTCAGACACCAGCGTGGACAGGGAGAGCGCCTGTTGAGCTGCCGTCTGGAGGTGAAGTGACTGGGCACGCCTCTGCCGTCGGTCCGTCCGTCCAGTCGCCCAGCGCAGCTGCCGTCCAGCCGTCCTGCCAAGCCACCAGCCCTCGTGAGGGTAAGCGCCTTTACAATGTGAACGCTCAGAGCAGCTGTTTTGTTCAGACCGTGTTGGTAGAGGTCAGTGGACCGGGAGGTGTGTGCCAGGTGCGCGCACTCATCGATGGAGGCTCTGACTCTTCGTTTATCAGGTCGTCTCTAGCAGAGAAGTTGGGCCTGGAGACTGAGGAGCAGGGAGTCTTCGCCTGCGTCGGGTTCTTGGAGAGCACTGAGGAGGCCAGAGTCTACGACCGAGTGTCAGTTAAGTTGACTGGCAGACAAGGAGGTGAGGCCACACTGTCTTTTTGGAAAACTGATCGCCTGTGTGTACCTGTTGGGACGTACAGCCTGCCTGAGAACCTGTCGCTGCCCCCAAGTGTCGTGCTCGCTGACGACTACCGTGAGGGGTCTGTGGATCTGTTGATCGGGTGTGATCAGATCTACCAGGTTGTGATGTGGGACCAAGTGGAGGTTGGGCCCGGACTGCGCCTGATTGAGACGGTGTTTGGTCATGTTCTCCATGGGCAGGCACAGAACCAGCAGACTGGACAGAGGCGCGTCTACCGCTGTCAGCTGGCCGACGTGGAGAGGATGTGGAGCCTGGACGCCGTGGGAATCTCGGCGAAGGAGACTGCAGACGAGGTGCCACCTGAGCCGACCTGGAACCCAGAGGAGCAGCGTTACCAGATGGGTCTGCTCTGGAAGTCGGACAGCAGGCCGGCCTCCAAGCTGACGTCTACGGAGCTACGCACCCGACGTCTGGTCTCCAAGATGAGTACCGACGAGCTCGACAGGTATGATCGTCATATCTCAGAGTTGATTGTGAACGGTGTGGTTGAGGATGCTCCTCTCACAGATGACCCTGATGACGCCTTCTTCCTGCCGCACCGGGGTGTTGTCCGGGGTGATAAGCTGAGGGTGGTTTTCGACGGGTCCGCTCCTGATGCCACCGGGGGGAGCCTGAACGAGTACCTGAGCCCGGGGGAGAACCTGTTGAGCCGTCTTCCCTCTGTCTTGCTGAACTTCCGCACCAATGCTGTTGGTTGCCAGGCAGACATTCGAGCCGCCTTCCATCAGATCGTCTTGAAGGAGGAGGACAGGCGCTACGTGCAGTTCCTGTGGGGAGACCGCCACCTGCGCTTTCAGAGGGTCCCGTTCGGTGTGTCATGTTGGCCGTACATGCTGTTGCGCACAGTGTGCTGCCATGTCCGCCAGTGCCTTGTCTCCCAGCCGGAGCTGATGCAGAAGGTGCAGGGAGCGCTCTACATGGACGACCTGTGCCCGACGTTCGGCACCAGAGAAGAGGCGGCTGCTGGGATGAAGGAAGTCAGCAGCGTCTTCAGCAAGGCCAGGATGGAGCTGCACAAGACCCGCACCACAGGTGATGTGTCCTCCGAGGACTCAAAAGTGTTGGGTCTGGCGTGGAACACCGAGACTGACCGACTCGCTGTGACCGTGCCTGAGATGTTGTGTCCTCGCACCAGGAGTGAGCTTCTGTCCGCAGTGGCAAAGCCGTTTGACCCGTTGGGCCTGCTCACCCCGTGGCTGGTCAGAGGGAAGGCTCTGTTCCAGCGGACCTGGTCGGTGGAGCTGACGTGGGACGAGCCGCTGCCTGACGCGCTGCAAGCTGAGGTCGCCGCCTGGTGGCAAGATTCTGCCGGCAGCACCGTCTCCTTCCCGCGTGCTGCGATGATCGGTGAGACCAGTCTGGGCACGCATGTCTTCTGTGATGCCTCCAAGACTGCCTACTGTGCCACTGTGTACGTCTCGCAGGGTGGGGAGTCTGATTGTCAAGTTGTCCGTGACAATGCCCTTGATCTCGTCAGTCATGCGCCGCGGTCAGTCAAGTGGAGCTCCATCCCCGAGGCCGCCCCGTGGTGGGGCGGGTTCTGGGAACGGCTCGTCGGTGTGACTAAGAGCGCCCTGAAGATAACGTTGCACCAATGTCACCTGTCGTATGATGAGTTGGCTTTGACGCCGTATGAACTTGCTTTTCATCTCAACCTGAGGCCCCTGACCCCTGGTGATGGAGATGATCTACTTACCCCGGCTCACCTGTTGTTTGGGGTTACCACTATCTCCGGTGTGGTCTGTCCCAGTCTTGACTCTGACTCCCATGTGGGCAGGACCTGGCGTAACCGGCGCCGTGTGAGTGACCGTCTCGTCCGTCGGTGGACGACCGAGTACCTCGAGACGCTGAGAGGCTGGGCCGCGTCACCGCGCGGCCGCCCCACTCGCC
Organism: Amphibalanus amphitrite; assembly: GCF_019059575.1. Taxonomy (NCBI): domain Eukaryota; kingdom Metazoa; phylum Arthropoda; class Thecostraca; order Balanomorpha; family Balanidae; genus Amphibalanus; species Amphibalanus amphitrite. The sequence goes on along the minus strand of NW_024882426.1, from coordinate 156,761 downwards.
TGCCCGCGGTCGGCGAGGTCGTCCTGCTGCAGGGCGAAGGACGCCGGGGCACGTGGCCCCTCGCCCGGGTGGTGTCGCTCATCCCGGGACCGGACGGCCGCTGCCGAGCGGCTTTTCTCCGTGTGCGCGGCAAATTAACGCGGCGGCCAATCTCCCGACTCTTCAGTCTGGAGGCCGCCGAGTAAGACTCTCGTCCGCGCGCCTGTCGGTGTGTGCGCGGAATGGCGACTGACGTGCCCGAGTGCCGAGTTGTGCGCGCGTCAGAACTAGAGGACCGTTTCTGTGTGTGCTGATTGCACTTGGTTGTGCTCAATGTGTCGCGAAGTGTCGAGACTAGTTTAAGCGCTGTGATTTGTTTTGTGCGTCTGACTGCGCACTTGTACCGTCGCGAAGCGCCGAGCTGGCTGCTCGCGGTCCGCCCTGTGTTGCCGACGCTTGAGCATTGGCTTTTGCGAAGTAACCAGAGTTACTTCGGGTGGGGAGTATGTCGTGTGTTCGAGCCCTTTTCCTTTATCCTCCCCGTGCCTATACTAGTTTCCTTTCCGACTTTTAAAGTATCCTCTATCTGGTAGCCCGTCCTGGATCCTTCACATTGCGCTGTATAAACCGAGTTGATTTCGCCCCCGTTTCGTCCTCGTGGTGGAGTTCCGCCCTGACTGCCGCCGTGATTGTGTCGCCGCCACGTGTTGAGAGTGTTGAGAGTCGCCGCCGCCGAAGATAATATAAAGTAAAATCAATTCAACTCTTTCTTGACAACGAACCGGCTATTTTTATTGTTAATTCACCACACATCCAATCGACTTTTATTCCAAGGTAAAATCCATCTCCTGATAATGGAACCCGAAACGGTCAACCCTGTCAGCGCCCCGCACAGACAGCGCCGTGCAATCTGCAAAATATTTACACAGCAAATGCAGCGCTCAAAATATAGAAACCTATTAACCCTCGCACGACCAGGCCATTTCTCATAACACGAACGACCAGGGGGGGGGTTGTTACGACCCCCCCCCCCTGGCGTTTCGAAACGGAAGGTCGTAGAGCTTAGCGGAAAAAACCAACGGATTGCTCTCAACGAGATCTCGCGCTTGGTGGTATATTTTTTGGTCCTAGGTCAACATTTGACCTACTTTTGACCGGTCAAAGGTCAAATTTTCGGAAAAATAGACTTTTTTCAACTTTCGGCGGCGATTGCGGCAAAACGGTGGGAGATATCGACTTGAAACCTTCACTATCGTGTTCCTTGATCAATTCTCTATCGTTTGGTATGTATTTCGTTTCCCTAGCTCTAAAAATGGCGCGTTGGGAGCGCCGGAAGTCGGCAAGGTCACAGTCGGCGGCAGAAATTCGAAAAATCAAAATTTAAATTTTTGAAATCTGATTGTATTTTTGGATTTGGGAGGTCCATTTGCTCCCTATAGAAGCTAATATTGCTGCATATTCCCATTGAGGTGACAAGAATTAGCAAAATAGTGGTTCGGGCGCTTTTCAAAAATAGTACCGGACGCTGTTCCTCTTGTGACGTCATAGCTCCGTGACCTGACCTGACCCGGTCAAATTTCTTATACCATATGATAGCCAATACTTGCCCCAACATGCATGGGAAGTTTCATCACGATCCATCAACCGATGTCCGTACCACCGGCAGGAAACCTCGGGCGTTGGCACTCAGTTTGTGAAAATCCGGCCGGAGGCTGTACCTCTTATGACGTCATAACTCCGTGACCTGACATGACCCGATCAATTTTTTTCGGCAAAAGATGCGCAAAGGTTGCCCCAGAGGGTATTGAAAATTTCAGCCCGCTACGACAAGCCGTTTAGCGTGCACTTCGAAAAAACCTCAGGGGGGGGGGTTGATACAACCCCCCCCCTAGGCGTTCTAGGGTTAAATCGGCGGCGCGGCCTCTGGCGCCGGCCCGGAACGGGAGCGGGCGGCGGCGGCCCACGTCAGCTCGCTATCTGCTCCTGCACGGCCGGCCGGCACGGCACACGTGTTTTTGCCGGGACGCGCCGGCGTGTTTTTCAGGTGCGGCCCGCCGCGCCCCACTCAGCGGAGCGGCCTCGCTGGACGGGTGAGCCCGCTCCGCGGAGCACACCAAGACGAGCGGCTGCGGCGGCCGGCCGCTGCGCCACTGCCCCCGGCCAAGGAGCCCCCGGGGAGCGCTCCGACCCGACCTTGTCGGTGACCTGGCAATGAGGGCGGCGGCCGGCACGTGGGCCCGATGGCGTGGTCTACAAACTGTGACAGCGGTGTTGTCCGCGGCACATGGCAGCTGGCGCCCGGAGGATCGGCGGGGTGCTAAATCACAATAATTTGAAATGGGTGTAACGCTCTATCCCAAGGCCTTTGGTCATCTATCAGAAACGCACCGCCAGTCGGGCGCTAGTACGTATATAAAAATTATACTTGATAAGCCGGCTTAGCCGAGGTTATAGACTGAGCTTATATACGGTTATGTTTCTCGAACTTAACTGTGCAGATGTGTTGTATTTGGCGTTAATGATAATGCGAAAGTAAGATGCAGCGATATAATTTGTCCAATTCCCGATATGGGGCCGGGCCAGAATAATTGAATGCGTGCATACGATCTACAAGGTTAACAGCACTAACAAATTTTGGCCTTAAAAACTTGCAAATCTAACTAACATGGCCAATTTCCGCGACAGACCCAGCGACAACAGGAGTTGTTTAGCACTTGTTTAGCGTTCTGCGTCACCTCATTAGGAAAATCTGTGTACAAATCATTATATGGAACTGAGCGTTTAACGTGTCCACATTGCCGGAAGTATCCGACTCCATTCGCGAACCGCGATTCATCTGACCTGAACCAAAAGCACTGCCAATGACCGCAACACGCAAGTCATCCCCGTCAATGGTAAAAAAAAAAAAAAAAAAAAATGCGTCAATGGCCCGAGCCGAGTTCTCGCCGCCATCTAGCCCTTCAGGAATCGAGGAACAAGCATTTCAAAGACCTTTTACGAGACCATTTCCGCAGATTCACGCGGATTTCGCGAGGCTGCTTTACTGAGTAGCGTTATAACGCGTAACACTATTTATTTAATCGACCATGAATGCGAGATCGGTACTATCTTCGTCTCATGCGTCCAAAGATCAAAATAATAAAACGCGTCGTGGACTTTAGAAACCGGTGCCAATCCAGTGTATGACTCCTCGCGCTCACTCGCTAAGTGCCAAGTCGATTGAGAGAACAAACCGGCCTGTTGCCATTGGCCAACTTTGTCGATCGTATTCTACTGACGTCTGTCGACGGCCTCAAGGTCCTCCTCGACCCACTCCGGCTCGCCGTGATCCTAGATATCCCAGAGGTCCTCCTATGACCTCCCAGATTCACCAAGGTTCTCCTCTGACCTCCTCGACTTCCCGAGGTCCTCTCCTGACCTCCCAGATTCACCCCGAAGTCCTCTGACCTCTCCGGATCGCCGGAGTCACCTGATCTCCGCCGACTCACCTGTTGAGTGTCGGCTCGAGCTGCTGCAGCTGTCCCCCGAGCTCGTCCAGAGCCGGCAGGTAGACGCCCACCTGTCGGACCACGGGTGTGGCGCTGAGCGGCCGGGGCGACGCCCCGCCTACACAGCCGTCCATGCACTGCGCGGCAGCCGGCCGGCAGCGGCCGGGTCATCTGCCAGCACAGACACCACCCAGGTGATCAGGACTGGGTCACACAGAACACTGCCCCATCCGCTCAGCTGTGAACAGGGACAGCCAGGCCTCTGGTGGACTTGGAAGCGGCTGTGCCCTAAAGGAAGCTCATGAACATAGTTCCTGTCCCCAAGATCTGATGCTTCAGACAAGAGATTCAGGGCACTGTTCATGGCATGTAAGGCTTTACTCTACATTGCAACATGTAACATTTAAAGGAGCTGCAGTGGCTTTGTGGCAAGCTGAATGCAGATAGTAGATACTGAATTAAAAATGTTATTGAAGCCTTCAATTCCATCATGTTACCCTAGTGCATCCATAAGAATGCTGATGTCCATCAGTTGGCCATAATTTATTCAGATCTCAGCAATAGTTTAGATGAAGAACAACCCATCTTTTCTTAATCAAAACCAACATTTCTTTAATCAAAGGGCCTTTAACAAACCATAAAATACCAATTGAAACAATGTACCTTTACACTTTTGGTTTGGACATAATATTCTTAACACTCTTTGAACAGTCAACACACTCAGTCAAGTCACTTTACCTAAAAGAACACAAACATGTAAGTAAGCTTATACCTACTGTACCACTACACATTTTATGACTTGACAAAGGCCTGTATCCAAAAGCTCAACAAGCTTTCTTAAATACATGCATCAGTGTTATGTTTTCTATATTTTAGGAACATGGTCTATGAATCTACAGATGGGAGGCATGGCTGTCTAAATTATTCAAGTTCAAGGTTGAGGTAGGTAGGTAACAGACAGCACAAGTCATCAAGTCTGAGCCATGATAACAATTTGGGCTGCATCAAATCAAATAAAAAATGGATGAGAAGTGAAGCACTGTTCTTTTTTAAAGACATTTAGTCTGCATGGTACGATGGGTGAATTAAGAGCCAGCAACTGCTAAATGCCCAAGAGCTTGATTAGGTAACCTAACACCAAATTCCAAAGATCCACAAGCTGACAGCATCACCTGCTTCCAATTTACGTCACTATGGTGTCAAGATTTTAGCCTAATACAAGGTAGGTATTGCAGGTAGGCACATTGCGGCACAGTGATATTGGCTCTGGGTCTAGCATAGCTGTCTTGTCAGTTGCATGCTAGACTAAACAGCAGCATGAAAGCAAAGCTCGTGCCTATCTTCGTTTGTTATCATAACAATGTATGAATCCAAAGCTATGATGACCTGTCCCGACTGCCGCTATTAAAAGGCATGTCAGTACTCAGTATACAATTATTTACTCAATATTTTGCCGACTTACAAATTGATTGATAGCATAGAAATCTAAAAAATCCCAGCGACGCCCACTCACCTATTCACCCTCGACAGCAACGTTCAGCAATTCGCAGCAGCCTCGGAGTGGAGTCAGAGTGAGATGCCGCCTCCGTGAACTTCAAGACCACTTCACGGACAACCCTTATATTACGACGTCATCGCGCCTATTAGATGCTCCATCTAGAGTGATCTGAGTGATTCCTCAATGGAAATTATTATACCACCATAATTACGAGAGGTCTTATGACGACAAACTGACGTCGAATCACATCACATAAAGAAAATATTTTGTCACAGATGCGTCATTTCAAGGTTGTCTATAAAAAGATGTTGTTCCTGCTTAACACGTCATTTTTTACAGTAAAAATTACGTCATCAGAAAACAATTAGCCCGCTAGTAAGGTTTAAAAAATGAAATATCTATTGTAAATTCTATCAGGAAGACTCTTTATTTTAAAATCATATTTAATACCACTAAAATCATAATAAAATAGAATCAACCTGAACACAGAGAACAGAATATACTTCGAACATGATGACGCCATAAAAAGTATATGTGACCGACTCACGTTGGATCAACGTTGGATGCAGCATCGAACTATGCAACATAAATATTGTGATATTTTTATGCATGTTTATATTTGAAGGCATATAGGAATCTTGACATTTTCCACAATTTTGAGATTGGGAACAGCCTGCCGAGTAAAATCCTGGTTCTTTAGTTGAATGGTTTGGAATGCTTCCGAACTTTTGCAAGCAGCGTAAGTATTGACGCTTACAGTGACTACACACAACACGGTTATATGGCCTTGCACAACACCATTTACACCACAAGGTCACTACCTATTTCAATTTGTCGCAGGTGCAGGCATTGGGGCTTTGAAGATTTTTATTTAGAAAAATAAACTTTAAGTATTGGAATCTATTTTTTGTGTTTTAAAGCACATTTGAATATTTAATTTATGGTTATTCCATTGCCCCTATTTTGTTTTCATTTGGTTATAATATTGTTAAAAAAGATGCTATATAAGTACCCAAACAAATTCAGAGTTTCTGAATAATTCAGAAATTTAATGAGCTATTATAATTTTGCAATTATGGGTTTGTTCCCGTCGCTCCTCTAACCTCCTCCAAGCTCCTCTAACCTCCTCTCGTTTCAAAAAATCGTTCCCGTCGCTCCTCCAAGCTCCTCCAAGCTCATCTTCATTTCACATCTCACCACCACTATTTGCCTCCTCCCTCATCCCAAACGAAAGTTGGTTTTTTGGAGGAGGCTCTTGCGTAGACATATTTGGCGCACGTAATACAAATGTGAGTTGTTTATAAATGAGATTTGAGGGAAGTGGAAATGATTTTAGTGATTGATGACGATTGGATATCTTGAAATAGTAATGTTTGACATAAATCTAAGGTTATTTTATTAGAAAGCGATTATTATCTCTTGATTTATGTTTGCGCGCCATAAATCGCCGACCGTTACAGCCCGCAAACAGCTGATTTCCTCGCGAAAATGTTCCCGTGGCTCCTCTGAAACGGCTCTCCTCCAAGCTCATCCAACCTCATCCGATATTTTTTGGGAGGAGCGACGGGAACAGACCCATAATAGTAGCACCTCTGAAATGTCCCTATTGCTTATACAAAAGTAGCATTTTCCTCATCAATCTTAACCATTTCCTCACACAAAAAGTGAACTGCTTTCAGTGTTTCCTACAAAGTTGCCCATTGTCCCAGCTGGGAGGAGGGAATAGTGAACACTGAACTTGCAGCCCACAAATGCTAACTAAACTTCATCTACTTCTGCAGAATGAGCCAGCACTGACAGACGACACCAGCACAGCTGATGACATGGACATGAACTACCAGCCGCTCTCCCACACCTCTAGCAATGGTCCGGACATCGACAGCTGGGAAGAACTGCAGTTTGAAGGTCTGGTGGGCCCACAGCCGGCGGCTCGCGACTCGGCCGGCAGCGGCTCCGGCCCGGGGTCGCCGGATCGGCCGCGCTCGCGCTCCGACCCCAGCGCGCTGATGCTCTCCTCGTTCCTGTCGGGTAACTCGGCCGTGCTCGATCTGGACGTGGACCAGCTGCAGACCAAAATCCGCGGCGTGCTCCTGGAGAACACCCGGCTGCGCGACTCGATCCGCGACAGCTCGGCCTCGCTGCGCCGCCAGTGCGAGGCGCTGCTCGCCTGGCGTGACGAGTGTCAGCGGCTGCGCGAGGAGCGCCGCCAGGTAGCCGCGCACTGCCAGCGCGCGCGGGACGTCATCACCCAGCTGCGCGAGGAGAACGCCGACCTGCGCCAGCAGCTGGCGCAGCAGCCGCCGGACGCGCCCGGCCGCGAGCCGCAGCAGGCTGAGCCGCCGCAGGACCTGTGTCGGCGCGGCGAGTCGCCCGGCCCGGCCGGCGCCGAGGTGGCACTGCGTTCGCAGCTCTCCCAGCAGGCGGCCGAGCTGCGAAACAGTCAGCGCGAGGTGGCGCGCCTGCAGTCGAAACTGGCGCGCCAGGAGGCCGAGCTGAGCTCCTACCGCCAGGTGGCACCGGCGGCGGGCCCTCAATCAGCGCCGCCGTCGCCGGAGCTGCAGCGGCTCAAGGACGAGGCGGCCCAGCTGCGGCACAGTCTGGAGAGCGAGCGCCGCCAGCGGCAAGAGCTGGCCGCCTGGCTGGCCGGCGACCAGCAGTACACGCCCGTGCTGGAGACTCTGCGCCAGGCCTCGGAGCGGCTGAGCAGCGGCCAGGCGGCGCTGGACGCGCACGCCGCCCGGCTGGCCGACGCCGGCCGCGCGCTGGACTCGCTTTCCGCGCGGCTCCCCGGCCTGGCCGTCTCCGAGGAGTCGCCGGACCGGGTGGCGGCCGAGCTGGCGGCGCTGCGGGCCGAGCTGCAGCAGCTGTCGGCCGCCGCTGCCGAGGACACCACCGACGGCGGCGAGGCGGTGTCGGCCTGGCGCCGGCTGAGGGACCTGTTCAACAGCGTGGCGTCTCGCTGGGAGGCCGACGCGGCCGGCCCGGACCCGGCCGGTACCAGCCAGCAGGTGCACACCGACGGACTGCAGGCACGCATCCTCTCCATGGAGGAGCTGCTGAGTGCGCGCGGCACCGAGTGCGAGCGTCTCCAGCGGCAGGTGCTGCAGCTGCGCCGCGACCTGCAGGCGATCGACATCCTCAAGGCGCAGGTGGACGTCTACCAGCAGGACTTTAACCAGGAGCGCCGGCAGCGTGAGCAGATAGCCCTGGAGCGCGACCACCTGCGCAACGAGCTGGCGACGCAACAGACGCGTCTGCGCCACCTCCTGGCGCGTCAACAGTCGGCCACTCTGACGACGAACGCGGACAGCGTGGAGCCTTCGCGGCCGCCGCCGCATCCGGCCGCCCGACCGGACCCCGACGTCCAGTCCACCGTCTACTCGTGTCCCAAATGCGACATGGCGTTCCAGGACTTGGAGCCGCTGCAGAACCACGCCAACCGCTGTCTGGACGGCGACTAGAGCCGAGTCTGGTCCGGTGCTGACTGGGAGCCCGGGCAGTGGGCCGATGCCCGTTGCTCCGGCGGCACAGCTCGGGCGGCGGATGCCTTACCGCGCCACCTGACGACCGGCTAGAGGTGCTGGCCTCCCCACAGAGGGCGCCGGCTGCCGTGGGATGCGACCGAACGTGAGTGTTCCGAGATTTTGCTACTTAAACGACCGCTTGTAGTTGCCGCTAGTGTCCGTTTCATGCAATATGTGATAGATGAACAGAGTTCGGGGGAGTCTCTTAGTCCGCGGCCCTTGATTCAATGACTCTAATTGTCACTGAGTTAAATGAAAACCAGTGGTTTGATGGTAGGATATACCATGATAAGCATGTAAATATGGCAGCCCCCTGAGGTTCGACCAGTGCTCGAATGGGCATTTTCGGGCACTGGGCTACTGTGTCTCCGGTGTGGTGTGATCATTTGTGGCCTTGGCTTTAAACCGTTTTGGAATTGATTCACTTTCCAATTAGTACTGATAAGATGCCTTCAACTCAGTCCAGTTTCCGGACATGAGCTCGCTTCTTTTTTAGTTGATGGCCGACGGGTGCCTCTAATTAAGGTTTACTGGTTTATAATTGCAATGAAGTTTATTGATTTTATCCGTCATAGTTTTGCACAGCTGTTAGATTCCGTATCGAAATGTAGTTTTGCTTTTACGATAAGGTATGTGCCATTACGTATTTTACCAAGTAATTCCACCCCGACGGGTGGCTCACAAAGACCGAAATTCAGCCTCTATTTCAGTCGTTGTGATAGTGATTGTGATTGTGATACTTGTGGGCAACTATATGAGCGGACAAATGTAATGGATGATGAATGAAGCAGGTACGATGTAGAAATGCATGGTCTACGCAGCCTTACCACCAGTCGCCTTCTGAAAAGGACGTGGTGAGTTAGAAATAAATTAGCCGCGACTTTCTATGTAGGTATTTTAGCATTGTCTCAGTGTTTATGTGCGTGTTGTAGAATGATCAACAACTATGCTAGTTACTAACATTCTAAAATGAATGCTTATTTTGTTATGCAATATGTGTCACAAAAATACATTGTAAAGCAATCAAACCAAATTGTTATCTCTACCACTACGCGTCAATTGATTGTTACTCGACCGAGGCCGATTTTGTTGTGATTTGGGTAGCCTTGCCCCTCGCTGCTATATATAATCCCGCTGCACAAAATGCTTTCCAACCAGCTTCGATTTGAATCGGTCCAATTTTTAGAAGCTTCCAAGTCATTCGGTTATGTTGACAATGGTCAATGATCCTGTCTAGTTTTTTTTTTCGGCCAAGTCACGACCTCAACTTCAATTGACCCTTGACAAATGTTTCATGTACCGTCACTCACTTGCCTGTCCGTTTGAAAACGGTCCATACACAATGATTATCAATTTGCGTTAAAAGGACCAAAACGTGTTGAATGATGAATTGTTGAAAATGGCGAATGAGAAAAAGAGCCCACTTTGAGCATGCCCGGTTATTTCGAGGGGCGTTTTTGGGTGGCCTCAGCTCTGCCCCTTCCCATGACTCACTGCATGGCTCATGTGGACGTGCCCATTGCTCACCGGGCTATCACAATGGTGGGACCGGGCGGCGTATTCCGGTTACTGCAGCATGTCTGATCGCAGGTGACACCACTGGCAGATCCGGCCCCCTCCCGTCCCGGAGCACTGTGCATTCGACCGTTCATGTGCAGAAATACTGCGTACTTCGGTACTCGGCAGACTGTGGGTCATATTTGCCAGAGTGGCTTCGTGAAAGCTATATTGTCTGGAGCACAGTCTGGAGTCATTGGCCTTGCCGAATCTGAGTCAATTCTGAGCAGGGCTTCTCGCCCAATTGCACGTTCTATCAGTCCAATATCAGTCAGCCTATCAGGTGAAGGACACTGCGTCACCATGCTTGTCTCATATCAACGTTCGACGCCTAGCAGAACGGAGTGCGCCGGATCCCCCCGGCTGAGCGCCTGGGACTCTCCCGCCAGGAATGCGTGGAAGCCGCGAGACGCCGTACCGGCCACTCACTGATGCTGCGGGAGTACCGGCACCGAATCGTAGGTACTGGAGAACGATCCCACTTGCCCTGAGTGCGGGCAGGAGGATGAGACGCTAACTCACCTCCTGACCGACTGCCCCGCCCGGGCAGTGGTGAGACTAAGGATATTCGAAGATGACGAACCGGAGGTGAGGGAAGCGCTGGGAGACCCGACGAAGCTGGTGGAGCTCCTGAGGCGGCTGGGCCGCCTGTAAGGCCCCCCCCCCCCGTATGGCTTCCCAGCCAAGGGCCGGAAGCACTTCAACTTCAACTTCAGGCAACCAAAGTCGTTCGACAACCTGTCTACATAAACAAAACCGAGCTCCCCTGCACTTATGGTGCTAGATCGCTGTGAGCATGCCTCGCGTATTCGAGATGACATTTTTGCATTGAAGCTTGCAAGTTGCAACACAACCGATCCTTAGGGAGCTTTCACGGCACATAAAGAAACCCTTCAGACAATCGATTAGCACCATGTAGGATATGCGTGTAGCTCCGCTTCCCATTCAGGACGATCATTTTGAATACATTACAACCGTTCGGAGTGCATCGTTTATGATGTTGACTATGTGATGTGTCCGCTGCTGCTGTCAATGCTTAGCTAAGAGCTCACTTGAATCTTGTCGGCTGAGGCTACTGGAGCAGTTGTATTCGACATTGATCTTCCTTGACATCAAGTCCATCACCTTGTCCACGTGCCCCGGTCAGTTCGGTGAGACCACGTCCCGGTCAGGTGATACGTGCCAAAAGGTGACGGTAGCGGCTGGTCTCCCGGGACCGGTACAGGTGCACTCCGGACCTTTGGTACCTGGGTTTGGCCCAGGTACGCAGTCCTCTGTCATCATGTGCACCCCTGCTGGCATCCCCATCTGCAACCCCTGCACTGATGTCCGGGAGGTTCTGCACGATGCACAGTGCACTGCAGACTGGTGGTGGTCACAGGGGGCGCAATGGGGCCTGGGCAGGGGTCAGATGAGGTATAAAAGTCGGGGCTGCTCGGCCCAGGTCATAGTGCTGTCCGGTATACAGGACGGTCGCACCGCCAGCTCCTGCCGCAGTCAGCAGTCACCAGACTCAGCCGCCGTCCGAGCCACATCACCTCGCTCCGATCCGACTCGCTCTCTGCCCCATCAGCCTGCCATCGTAGTGACCCTCTCCAGGTCACCATGAAGTTCTCCGTCGCCGTGCTGCTGCTCGCCGCCGCTGCTGCCGTCGTCTCGGCCCAGGAACCGCCGCCGTCCAACTGCATGAGGTACTGCCGGCGCTCCCGTCTGGAGACGACGTGGGACACCTACTGCTGCCAGAGCTCTGAACACGCCGGCTTCTGCCCACCGGTCGTGGACGGCTGCGAACCCGGCGAGGCCGCCAAGAGCGCCCCGCGGCCGTGCGAGACCGATGCGGACTGCGCGGAACAGGACAAATGCTGCATGGACGGCTGTCTGAACATGCGCGTCTGCAAGACGGCTATGCAAGGGTAAGCTCGCGCGGCGGACAGGCTCGTCGCCGCGGGGCTGGAGCTGATGGGGTCGGAGGTGACGGTGGGTATTTACTGTTTACCTTAGTGTGCGCGGCCGGGCAGTTCACGGGGCTCCGCTGTCACCAGTGGTATGCCTCCTTGCTCACACGTTCAGGCACGAACAAACGCAGATTGAAACAGGTGTGAGTGGGCGAGGCACAGATTCTCTTCGTTTTGTCTGGTGCACAAGGCAACAGTTATTTTTGTTTTGAGATCACCCCTACAATAATGTTTTTGAAACTGTCAGTGGCTTAGGTGACTTGTCGCCATTTAAATAAACGTTTTTGCAATGAAAGTTATCCGTCCTCTTTAGTGCCTCTCGTCATATCTCTCCTACTGTGAAGCACATTCGAAACGAACGGGTCTTCCTCGACTGTCCCCTCCCATGTTCCACTGTTCTCTCCTCATGCCCTCGGTTTGTTGGGTCGAGCTGTCTGTACCCCTGCCGACCGCGGGACTGCTCTGACGCGGCAGGTCACCGGTGCCGATCGTCCACCCCGGCCGCTGCCCGCGCCTGTTCCCCTGCCTCTCGGGGGTGAAGGGGAACGGCCAGCCCCGGCTCTGCGAGGACGACGGCGACTGCGCTCTGCGCGACAAATGCTGCAGAGATAGCTGCATGGAAGACATGGTCTGCAAGACTGCCGTTCGCGACCGGCGTGTGATGATCGCTCAGTGAGCGGAAGAGGCTGAAACACTCGGCTGGAGTGGTTGGGGTTCGTTACTGAGCGAACAAAGACTGGCCAGTGCTCTGTTCGGGGGCACATTTCGGTGATGGGAGGTCCGACACTGTCCCACTGTCGCTTTTAAGCACAGCAGTTGTGACTGGTAAACAAGTGCACGGTGCTCAGATATATTCGGACAATTACCGTGGTAAGGAATCGGCACTTCATCGAGCAAACCGCCTTCAATAGAAATGTATCATGGACAATTTGTAAGGTTAACAATACAACGTCTGCAACTGTTATGTCGGGCTTTTAACCGTCACCGAAATGCACGGTTTCGCTCGCCGAGTTACGAGTGCGTGGCAGCGGTACGGCAGCTTTATCCAAGGTTTTATCATTGTGCAAACGTTCTCCCGTTAGTGCAGCTTACCACGGTGGCATTAGAGTGCGCTGCCAATGTGCACATACATACTCTCGATCCTTACCTACATACAAGCATAACTCGTTACATAAAACGAAATATGCACTTCAATGTGAAGGTCGATATGGTGAAACTCCGCCCATCGACCGGAAAACGTTGGCAATCATTCCTACATATCTTTGAGACCGCTCGTTAAATAGCATAATTTGGAGTTGCTCGATAAGAAGATCAATGTCTCCCAATATAAGCGATGTCGGTAAAAATAAGCGATAAAATTTTTATTTCATCCGTGACCGGTGACGAAATGCTCAGAAACGATGCCAAGCATGAGTTGATTAACTTTATGACATTTCCTCGTGTTCGTCGAACAACTGATGCCTGATTGCCACCACTAAAGCCAATAAACCTCAATCCCTCGTCTACCTTCGCTCCGCAGTCCTGTTTCTCTACCGTCGTCGGTCGTGCCCCGCAGTCACCACCGACCTTCGGAGCAGAACAGTCGGCTGAGTTTACGACCCGCACCTGCCACTCTTCGCGACGCCCCCGGCCCCCGCCCTGCCCCGCCCCCGGCCCTCGCCCGCCTGTTTATTTTCAAGGGTACGCAGATCGAAGCTGCCCGTCTCGTGTGTGCTGGTCGGCTGAGGCAGCGAAAAGTGACCTATAGCGTATAGCGTTGACGAATGTTTCCTGGTTCGGTGGTTAGACGGGTCTACCGCTAGGCGCTACTCGCTTTCCCACTACGTAGCGAAAGCTGAGCTTTTCACACCCGTTTCACACTCAGTTGGGCGGTAGTTCCGGTCCGGTATCGGTGTGGTCTGACCCGGTATTACGGGACTACTGTGGTGTGACCAGTGTAGTAGAACGGGCTGTGGTTGTTGTAGCTTCAGACCACGCCTCCCAGCAAGTGCAAGTGCCCTGCTGATTCGTTTTTGCCGGGCTCTGTCGTCATTTCGGGGTGCTGCACGAAATCAACGGTACATACAGCGCCGCCCTCAATCCTTCCGTATCGGGGCCCGGGAGCGGCATACCGACCGACCAGCCCTGCCCCGCCCCCACCGGTTACACCCTCCCCCCCCCCCCCCCCGTCGCCGTGGTCGTCCTGCCGCCCGGTGGAGCCACCGTCGGCAGTCGACGGCGTCGCGGCGCGGCGGACGGTGACGCCGCGGGGGGCGCGTCCGGGTGACGATAGTGTGACGCCACGTCCAGGTCCTCTGAAGGCACTGGGTTAACGTGTGTCGCGACTGGACGCAGTGTGAGTAGTGTGTGCTGTGCTCAAAACACCGCCTATCCGAACCAGCGCACCGTGCAACAGTGGGCTGGCTCGCCGCCGGGCCTCCCCGCTCAAGGTCAGATGCACTCGCAGGCGGCGGAGCTGGGCGGTCGGCTGCGCTCTCGTGTGGCGGCCGGCCTGGAGAAGCACGTGCCCCGGCTGGCGGCGGGTCTGGAGCGGCAGGCGCCGCGGCTGGCTGCCCAGCTGGAGCGCAGGGTGCCGGCCCTGGCACACCGCGTGTCACCGAGCCGCCGCGGCCTGAGGCATAGCCATGAGGAGCCGGAGGACGAGGATGGAGGTCAGGTGAGAACTGCCGGGGATAGAAAGAAAGGGCTTCTGGGAATAGAAAAGATACGGAGCGGGGCTTGTGGGGACGGCTATGGCACGAAAGTGAGCTCTTGAGGATATGTATGGACTGGAAAAACACTGATGGGGATTAGATACGCAAGTGCAGAGGAAAAGTGCTGAGCACTCAGCGCAAGCGGGAGGAAATATACCCGAAACTTACTGCTGAACCCGGGAGCAACTAAAAGATCCTTGACAATTGACATTTGGATTACAAAGATACCGATCCATGCGACTGGTTGGCAGCCAACCGCACTGAGTCATTTACTGGCAGCGCTGAAAGGAAGCGGGCTATTACTGTCCTGCTGAATGCCTCATGTCTCTCGGTTGCGACCGATGCACGGACTGCCGGAACTCTGATTCAAAAGCGTAATCTGTGTCTAGCTGATCTCTATTGTGATGCCGATGAATTATATAGATCGTTCGTTCGCGAGCCAATACCCGATTCATGTCGTGATGTATTGTTCCATAGATCCCGGTCCATTGACAAGCTGTGTTTGTACTGTTGTTTTACCAGGGGGAGGCGGACTCGGCCGCTGCCGCTGCGGAGCCGGCTGCCATCCCGACCCTGGTGCTGCACGTGCGTCTGCTGCATGGCCGCCACCTGGTGGCCATGGACAGCTGCGGTACGTTTGGGCGTTCTCCGACCGTGGGATTTAAATCGGCGCCTTTGGCTGTTGACAGCTCGGGTTACGTATGTTGAGTGAGGTGTCTCGGGCCGGCCAGTGTGGTTATAGAGAGCTGCATTACGCCTTCCACCCTCCTTCACCGTGGCACGTCAATGCCCACCAGGCGCGGATACAAGGGGGGGGGGGCCATGGGGGCCATGGCCCCCCCCCCCTTGGCCGATTTTTTTCAAAAATAAAATAAAAAGTTAAAAAGCTGAAAAGGGGGCCTCCTGAAAATAAAGTGGCTATTCATGTTGAGATGTTGCCTGAACAGCTAGATAAGCTCAATAGACGCAGTTTTTTTTTTGGGGGGGGGGGCAACAAGTGGGAAGATGGGGCCTCCAACAGGTGGGATTATGGGGGCCTCCTGGTTTCTAATGGCCCCTCCCTTGGAGATTTTCTGGATCCGCCCCTGATGCCCACTGCATGCGGTACGCGCTGTCCTTTTTCGATCTGACACGTATACGCCACTGCTACTGCGCACCATACCGGTTACATCGGTCTCGCCCGTCACATTGGGCCCCTGATGGCCTGACCAGACTAAAAGCATAACGCCTGGATGGTCAGGATCTCCGTGCGAGCTTCATTGCGGATAATGTTTTTGACACAATCATCATCTTCATCATCTTCGTGTTATCGGGGCAAGAGGCACGATGTCCTGTAGGGCCCGTTCTCGCCGATTTCCATAACTTCACTTAGTACTCAGTCTGTTACAGGACAGGAATGGAGTACCAGATCGACTCCCAGTGTGCATCCAGCCTGTTCTTAAAGACGTTGACTGAGGGCGAATGTACAATTTCTGCTGGAAGCCCGTTCCAATCGTTAATACACCGCACAGAAAATGAATTCAGTCTGGCACGGCAGGTTGCACGAGGCTTCCGTAGTTTAAGTGTGTGACCCCGAGTTCGCCTTTCAGGATTCGTTGCCAGAAGCTCTGAAGGATCAGTATCAACGTGGCCGTGCAGCATCTTGTATGCGTGAATCATATCCATGCGTCTACGCCGATAGTACAGTGACGGGAGCTTCAGTCTCTTCAGCCTTTCAGGATATGGAAGGTGGCGGATGCTCACCACTAACCGGGTGGCTCTTCTTTGAACCCTTTCGACTGCCTTCTGATCAGCTCTATTGAACGGACCCCAAACAAGACTGCTGAACTCCAGGTGAGGCCGCACGAGAGATTTGAACAGAAGAGGCAGGGTAAATTCATCTAAAAAGGCGAAGGACCGGCGGATGACCGCAAGAACTTGAGACGCTTTGAAGACCGCCGTAGACGCTTGCTGTCGAAACTTCAAGATTGAGTCGACCTGCACACCCAGGTCTCTCTCGACTGACGTGTTTGTCAGTCTGTCCGACCCCATTTGAAATGAGTGGTGGTCCTTGGCTGCACCAACATGAAGCACTTTGCACTTATTCTCGTTAAATGGCAGCTGCCAAGTTCTAGACCATTCCACGAGGGCGTTCAGGTCTGCCTGCAATGTCCGCACATCATGTTCAGAAGAGATGCCTGAGAACAGCTTTGTGTCATCTGCGAACATTCGCACATTTGAAGTGACAGCATCTGGCAAGTCATTGACATAGAGCAAGAAGAGCAATGGGCCCAACACTGAGCCTTGGGGCACACCACTGCGCACAGGGACCAAATCTGACAGGTTTCCATATAGGGACACTTGCTGCATTCTGTCTTCCAGGAATGATTCAATCCAAGACAACACTCGGTCACCAATACCATAACAGCGCAGCTTGCCTATCAGTCTCTTGTGTGGGACGGAGTCGAACGCCTTTCGGAAGTCAAGGTAAATCACTTCGACCTCCGTCTTGTCCTCCAACAGGCGGCTCCATGAGTCTATAGAGTCAAGCAGTTGCGTATCACAAGATCGCTTCGGGCGGAAGCCATGTTGGTCCTTGGACAGCAGGTCATTTGACAGCAAATGGTCCATTAAACAATCACGAATGAGCGACTCGAGAATCTTACAGGGAACAGATGTGAGGCTGACAGGTCTATAGTTTCTTGGGTCTTCCTTTTCACCTTTCTTAAAGATTGGTATGACTTTACCGTGCTTCCAGTCTGCAGGAATAGACCCAGTTTCAAGCGATTTTCGGAACAGTAAGGTCAAGGAAAGGGAGAGAGGACCACTCAATTCCCTTAAAACGCGGGGGTGAATGTCATCAGCTCCTGGGGCACTATTGGGGTTCAGTGCTTTAAGCTTTTGCTTCACTGTGAAAAGGTTAACTGGTATATCGATCAGCGGCGGCCCTGTGTAACGGTTTGCTAGTTGTGGCACGACATCCGTTTTTTCAATAGTGAATGCGCCTGAGAAGACGTCATTCAGGAGCGAGCGAGGCCTTCTCTTTTTCCTCGCTAACAAGCTGGCCCTGGTCGTTTCTTAGATCACCAATACTTGATTTAACTTTACGGCGGCTGTTCACATATTTCCAAAAAGCCTTCGGGTTTTCTTTCATGTTTGCTGATATCTTAGCTTCAAAATCTTTCCTTAACTGGCGAGTCAATGTCCTAAGCTTATTTCTGCAAATCTTATATCTGCTATAGTCGATGGGGTCTTGCGTTCTCATGTACACTGACCACAGTACCTTCTTCTTCTTCTTGAGATTTAGTGAACGGCTATTCATGTAAACGTTCTTTTTAGACTTGACGTTTCTGGCTTTGGGTATGCACTCACTCATCAGCGATTCAAGTTTGCTCCTAAACCACTTGTAACCCGCGTCTACACTCATGGTTGACAAACAGCTCCAGTCAACTGCATGTAGTTTTACACGCAAGGCCGTGAAGTCAGCGCGGTGAAAATTCCATTTCAAGCCGGCAGCATGTACCTTCGTTTGGGTGGCATTTGCTCACGGCATGTGTCGACGGGGTAGTTCGCATGTGTAGAAGTTTTTGCTATACTTTTGACGAGGTTCATTCCCTGTCGTCCTGGGACCGTCAAATATGGAAATTTCAGCGTTTTGGGATTTGTCTTTTCTGTCAAATGGTGCAGGTGCAGTTTTCAATTTCACTTTGCCATATGCGGCACTTTGAACGCGTCGTTGCATAAAGGCAAGGCAGTAAGGCTTTTATCGCGGCCTACCCGTCAGGAAACCCGGGAGTGTCTTAGCTGTGCACCTGTAATGCTTTCCTGGCTTATATTGTTTATAGATAGCTTACGAACCTGCTATGTCGTTCTTTGTGTCTAGGATGGCTCGCCTTCCGTTACACATGCGTGTATATTGCCAACTTGACTGTTCCTAATTACTTTTTACAACCTTTCAGGCACCAGTGACCCGTATGTGAAGTTCAAGCTGGGCTCAAAAACCGTGTACAAATCCTCGATCTCGTACAAAACTCTGAATCCCGTCTGGAATGAGACGTTTCAGGTGGTCCTTCAGAGGCAGTTCAAGAATCTCAACCTCAAGGTGAGCTATTGTCTGCAATTCTAAACGTCGAACTTGTGGACTTGCTTTGTACAGGTCTCGCGAGATTAAGCGCTAGGTTTTGCACTTTTACATTTCCGGTTATATCTTAGAAACTAATCGATCTACGATGAAGCCAATTTACACGATCATGGCCGGCTTGTTACCCAACAAGTCGATCGCATCTTCAATACTTAAAAGCTTAAGACGACGAAGATATAGCCTGAAGTACACTAAATTTTCTAGGTGCAAAACCTACCGCTAAAACCCGCGAGACCTGTACATCATGTAACGCAATTTTCAATACGATATTTTGCAGTGATAGCACTTTTTACTGATCTCTGACCGTTTCCAGGTTTATGACCACGACTGGGGTCTGAACGACGACTTTCTGGGCCAGGCGAAGATCGACCTCTCCTCTCTGCCGCTGGACCAGTGAGTGCGCGATGCCATCCCCATTTGCAGCAGCACCCCCGGCCAGAACCCACTCGAACTTACAGCTTTGCAGGCACTGACTCATAGGCCCACGCTGTCGCATATGTTTGCCCACTGGCCTTGAATTTGACTAGTGCGTTGTGTTGTATTCGTTTCGTAAGGCTTCGAGTGTCGCTATCGGGAAAGGCATTGCTCTGGTACTGCGTGTTTGCATGTGCAATGTCAATGTCTCGTTATGTAAACTGGTTAGCAAGTTCGCTATCAAATACGTCGCCGCATGTAGAGCAATGATAATTAATTGAATCATCCGTAATGGAAATACGCAAATGAGCCATGAATTGCGTCACATGACCTCGAATGCTTATTCAGAACCACCCATTTCACTTTAGGTTCCGGAATATGCAATGTGCTGAATAACCAAAGGTTTCGAAAGAGGGCAGTTTCCTCTTGTACGTTTTCCGGGCTGAAAGCTGTGAATCCGCTGCTTGCGCTAATTTTTGTGAATTAACAGTGTTTTGATGAGTTTCTTATCCCTAACATTTTACATTTGACCCCAGTGGGGCTAAGATCAGGTGAACAAGTCACAGTGCTTTGAGACACATCTTTCCGAATATCGCCGTGTTGTGCTCTCGTGCCCTGTTCGTACACCTACCGATCTGACATGGAGCGTGTTTCCTCCCCAGGGAGCAGGAGGTGACGGTCGCCCTGGCCGACCCGGACGAGGCCACCGTCACGTTCACCAGCCGCCACCAGGTCGCTGTGACGTCACCGGGACAGGGTGTGGTGACGTCACTGGATGCGGGTGACGTCACCGGACCGCTGGGCACAGTCAGCCTGGCGCTTCGTCTTGTGCCTCTCAGTGACGACGAGATGGAACAGGTCAGTCGGCTGCCAGTGTCTGGAATGCCGCCAAGACAGCCCATACATAGGCAGCCCTATGCAACCCGGCTTCAACTCAAATTCAGCCCATATTCGGGACGCCTCGGATCCACTCGAAACTTTCACACAACGCCTTTAGTGTGTGGAATACGTGTCCCAAGTCACTCCTGAATGCTATGCCTAAAACACGACATTTCAAAAAAGCTCGCTGTTTGCTTGGCTGTTGTATTTTGGACAGTTATCATATACATATTGCAGGGGAGACAGGCGTGACTTAGCCAACATCCTGGTGACTGTCGTGCCTCTGCGATTCCCTGCTTCCAATATATGGGGTTAGTGACTTGGACCCCCGAGTGATTGAAGGCTCAGAAGTACCCAATGACTGGGTGTCAGCCAGGTCGGGAAGGGCGTGAGAGAAAGTGACGCGAATGTGCTCAGCCTGACAGAGAAGGTAGATCCGATCCGATCTTTGTAGACTCGGCCTGCCGCCGGGGGCGATATCGCCCGTAGACCAGAGAAGGTGTGGTTCTGTTGTTCGATTTGTGTCAGCTGGAGGAAGCTCTCGGTGCCGGGATGATGGCAGGCAGCGGCTGCAGGACACCGTTTTATTGTGTCTAACCTGTCCTCTCCGGATCGCCTTCCTCAGCTGGAGGGCAGCTCCCGGTGTCGGGATGAGGGCAGGCAGCGGCAGCAGGCCTGGAGTCATGTGGTTCACGTTGTGCTGGTGGAGGGGCGTGACCTGCTCTCCATGGATGTGGGCCACACCAGCGACCCCTACGTCAAACTCAGGTCAGTGGCACTGCGGGCCGGTTACGACGATCCTATGATCAAACTGAGGTCAGTCGCGATGAGCCTAGTGACTATACATCAGCAACTTTTTTGAATTGGCACTAATTAAATTTTGAAGAACAATTTTTTGCTATCACACCAATGTGCATACCGAATGCGTTCCAATCTTTTTGTTTGTGTGCTGTAGGCATCTGTCTGATTACGTGGGGCCCCGAGTCTTGAGAGCCGACAGATCTGAGTCCTGAGCCCACTCAGGGACATCTACAAGAATACAATCCAACCCTCCCAGCTTCTCTATACCCGCATCACCACGACTTGTAGTCTCATTACCTATCTCGTTTCCAGACTGGGTAAGGAGAAGTTCAAGAGCCACACGGTGGGTCACTCGCTGAGTCCGTACTGGGGCGAGGAGTGCTGCTTCCACCTCTACCCGGACGGGTGCCAGCGGTTAGAGGTGGAGGTGTTCGACAGGGACCAGATGACCGTCGACGACTTCATGGGAAGGTGAGAAGCGCCCCCTCAGCTGCCGTATGCCGTGAGGTCAAGGTGGTGAGTCTAGTGGTGCTTGAACTGTTAATGATATGTTCTGTCAACAGCTGTGCTATTAAACTGCATCGTTATCTCGCGTTGTTCATCTCACGAGTCACGACCTGGAGCGGCAGATTGCACCTGCCACTGTGCACAGTTCTGTATTGGTGTCCTGACTACTATATTATCTCTGTATCGGTGTTCTGTATCCCAGCGGCAGCCTGGACCTGTCCCCTCTGTACTGTATTGACTCTGTAATCCTGTATACCACAGCGGCAGTCTGGACCTGTCCCTTCTGTACCGTATTGACTCTGTAATCCTGTATACCACAGCGGCAGCCTGGACCTGTCCCCTCTGTACCGTATTGACTCTGTAATCCTGTATACCACAGCGGCAGTCTGGACCTGTCCCTTCTGTACCGTATTGACTCTGTAATCCTGTATACCACAGCGGCAGCCTGGACCTGTCCCTTCTGTACCGTATTGACTCTGTAATCCTGTATACCACAGCGGCAGTCTGGACCTGTCCCTTCTGTACCGTATTGACTCTGTAATCCTGTATACCACAGCGGCAGTCTGGACCTGTCCCTTCTGTACCGTATTGACTCTGTAATCCTGTATACCACAGCGGCAGCCTGGACCTGTCCCTTCTGTACCGTATTGACTCTGTAATCCTGTATACCACAGCGGCAGTCTGGACCTGTCCCTTCTGTACCGTATTGACTCTGTAATCCTGTATACCACAGCGGCAGTCTGGACCTGTCCCTTCTGTACCGTATTGACTCTGTAATCCTGTATACCACAGCGGCAGCCTGGACCTGTCCCCTCTGTACTGTATTGACTCTGTAATCCTGTATACCACAGCGGCAGCCTGGACCTGAGTCCCGTCTGTACTGTATTGACTCTGTAATCCTGTATACCACAGCGGCAGCCTGGACCTGTCCCTTCTGTACTGTATTGACTCTGTAATCCTGTATACCACAGCGGCAGTCTGGACCTGTCCCTTCTGTCCCCGGAGCGGTCGCACAGCGTGTGGGTGCCGCTGGAGGAGGGCGCCGGCGCCGTCCGACTGGTCATCACCATATCCGGCACCACCCACGTGGAGACGGCCTCGGATCTGCTCTGTCACCAACACGACCCGCCGCACACCGAGCAGCAGATACGGCAATTGGTGAGGGCAAATACAGCACACACGGACCAACACGACCCGCCGCACACCGAGCAGCAGGTTCGGCAGCTGGTGAGGACAGGCACGGAACAGCAGATACGCCAGCTGGTGAGAATAGACGTACAGACACACGGACCAACAGATACGGCGGGTGGTGAGGACAGACATAGCCCACACGGACCAGCACGACCCGCCGCACACCGAGCAGCAGATCCGGCAGCTGGTGAGGGCAGTCTGCCCGGCAGACAGAGTAGACAAGAACCACTGCAAATAGAGCTGGTGAGGGCAGACAGCAGACACACGGACCAGCAGGTACGCAGCTGGTGAGGGCCAACACACGGGTTACCAGATACAATAAACATACGGACCAGCAGATACGGCAGCTGGTGAGGGTAAACATAGACACACGGATACGGCAGCTAGTGAGGGCAAACACACGAACTGCTTGTTACATACCAGTGCTGGTGCAACGTCTGGTGCGACCAACAGGTATAGCCCTTATTGTGTCCAACGTGATCTCTATAACTATCAAGCTGTGATACTTTACTGACATACTGCTGACTAAATAGGTCGTGATCAGCCAGAGGGCGCCACTGAGAATGAAACAGAATCATAGAGCATCAGTGTATCATACGTCAGTGCTGCTTCGGTCAAACTCAAAACCACGGTCATGTATAGGGGAGAAACAGACCCATGTTGGGGATGAAACATAAGACTGTCATCCGTGGTCAAAACGACAATAAACGGTGAGTCACATAGGCGCCATTTGTCTCGCCCTGTATCCCGTATGACAGTGTCGCCCCTCATCCTCCCGAACTGACTGAGTAACTGACGAGTCCCCACTCTCGCAGAGCTTTCCGAGGACGCTGGAGCGCCTGACGCCCGTGGGCCACCTCTCGGTGAAGGTACTGCGCGCGCGCGGTCTGGCCGCGGCCGACCTGAACGGCCGCTCGGACCCGTTCTGCGTGCTGCAGCTGGTAAACAGGCGCCGCCAGACGCAGACCGTCTACAAGACGCTGGAGCCCTACTGGAACAAGGTGTTCAGTCTGTGAGTGACCCCGGCCGCTGCATGCTCAGTTTGTAAGTGTTACTTTCAAGCCAAAACGTTTAGCGAATGGGAAGCCTTGAGTGAGCCCTAGAGGCTCCTTACTGCAGCACTGAACCGTCTACGTCTTAGTGCCTTTATGACCATATTTTTTAGAATAAATTTTGTCTCAACCTTTTGAATGGAAGGATTTACAAGGGCAGTCCCTGCGGAAGCAGAGCTTGTTGCGTTGGCCCTGCAAATCCATTTGCCCAAATGCCCATCCAATAAATCACCCTCAAGTTGACGGTAACGGTGCTGTTTTGTCTTGCAGTGAGGTGAACGACATTCACAGCGTGCTGGAGGTGACTGTCTATGATCAGGACAAGGATCACGCCGTGGACTTTCTTGGAAAGCTGGCCATCCCACTGCTGCAGGTATACTTAATCGCTAGTCAACTGACTTCGATATGTATCGGTCTGTGTACGAATACATTCCGGGCTTGTCGACAGCTTCCTGTCGCTGTGCTAACAGCCAACAATCTTCAAAGTTCGCACTACCATCTGTTTTAAATAGTTCAAGTCGCATTACGATCTGTTTTAACTATTCCAAGTGTACATACATTGAATGTCATCGACACCTGCGAATCTTGTGTTTATTTGGACTTATGCTGAAAGTGTCCTCATTGGAAAAGGCACTTGAACGTGAAATGTTCATGAACCATATTGAGTCCGTTTTGACGATTTTACAGATACAGTCGGGGAAGCGACGATGGTATCACCTCAAAGACGAAAGACTTCGACACAGAGCGAAGGGCAAAAATCCCCAAATTCTCCTGGAGTTTGATCTCATTTGGAATCAGGTAATGAAATACCACGTATCATGTTTCAGGATTAGATTATATACGTACCTTCGTATAATTTTGCCGTTTATCACGTTCATACGGTCATGCCTGGCGAACCAAGGCTAAACGCTGCCTGCGAAGTTGATGTGTTTGGAGTAGCTTGTCCATTATTTTTATATTTATGTGCATTTTTATTGTCACAGTCGTGACTATGACTTGTGATAAGATTTTCTATTTGCATTGACGGCGATCTCAGCAGCTCATCTGTTATCTGTTATCACTGTGGTGCGCCGTTGTCTGACGGTCATCGCCCCGTCGTGCCACTGGGGCGGGGCCGCAGTCCGTTCATGGGATCTGGTCTGATATACTGCCGTGCACGGGCACGATGTGCTGACTTGCACGTTCTGCAGGCAGCGCCGGCCACTCTGCTCCGCCCTGTACCGGTGCCATGACCGGCCGCTCCCGTTTAGCTCGACCGATCGTGACTACCGGCCGACCCTCCCCATCGGCCGGTCAGGTCGGCGTCTCGGGCCCCGACTGACCCTGGCCCGTGCCCTCTGACTGACCCCGGCCCACACCCTCTGACTGACCCCGGCCCACACCCTCTAACTGACCCCGGCCCGTGCCCTCCGACTGACCCCGGCGCGGTCCTCAGGTACGCGCCGCCCTCCGAACGTTCACACCGCGCGAGCAGCCGCTCGTCCGGCCGCCTGTCCGCTTCAAGATGTCTGCGTTCGTGCGGATTCTGAACCGGCTGAACGCGCTGAGTGTGGGTGCTCTGGAGCTGCACGCCTTCATCAGGTACCGGCGATGGCGTGGCAGAATGATTGTAGTAATTATAGAGACTTGCCCCAAGTGACATACAGCAAAGCAAGGCTACTGAGCGTACAGTAGAAGTGCTTTTCCTGTATGGTTGATGCAGTCTTGCAATGCAATCCAGCCATCCAAGAAACTTTGCGCGAGACGTTTTCTTGGATGGTTTTCTTGGATAGCTTGATTTCATCAAGGGCTTCTGTTTTAAAGAAAATGTGTAAGCTTTGCTGAATTGTTAAGTAATTAGAACTGCCAGTATTTCAGTATTTAACGTGTAGTTAATGTTACTGTATTTTATTTATGCATATTTCGGCCTTTTTTAAGCAAATAACGAACGATATTAAGAAACATACAGGAAATAATATCTATAGTTCGTTTTTTTTTCAAAAGGACTCTGGCTCCAAGTATGTTTTTCGAAAAAGCACGCGTTTTAGCGAGCAAAACGAGCAAAAACTGAACCTTTTTAACATGTGAAGTATTCCCAATAATTCACATACGTGCGTTTTGGAACCAGATATGAGAACAGTGGTGACGTCATGCTGTCGAACTTGTATTGCAATGTAACGTATAACTATCATGGACGAAACCGCTTACTCGATTATAACCTCGGCAACAGTGAAAAACGAAGTTTCCCCAAATTCTCGAAACTTTGTCCCATCGTACGGACATTGGGTGCCTGCTGCCACCAGTGACGTCATCATAGTATGCTAACTTTTCAAGACACAGTTTCCGGGTACTTACCGTGCACAATTTGAAATCAAATAATAAACCAATTAATACAAATCAAATATATTCAAAATCAAATATATTGTGTATTTTGAATATATTTGATTTGTATTAATTGGTTTATTATTTACATCATTATCCAATCTGTCATGGATACTCAACATTTGAAATCAAATGTTTTTTTTTCGGTAAGCATGGCCAGACGCTGAAGCTGCCAAAACTCACGTGAGGGCTTCGATCAGGCCCATGTCACTCCACTTTTGATGACATCATAAGGGGGCCTCAGGACAATTAATGGCGCGGTGCGCCACAATCGCTCCCAAGGTACTGGCCAACAGCTGCCATTTTTGAAAATATTATTTTGAAATAAAGTTTCAAGTAATGAAAATATTGTAATGAAGTTGTAACTTTAATCTATACCACATCTAAAAACTTACTGAAAAATGATTTATCCATAGTAAAAATATAAGCTCGATGCGTTTTCATGTTGCTTTCCTGCTGCTGCAGAGGGGTTTTAAATCGTCTATATCTTCAAAACCGGCCATTTCTTAGCATATTGCTGCTCTTTTTTGTCGCTGGAAAATTAGTTGGGCTTTCCATTGACATCAACGGCTGAGCGGTATGAGCAGAGTGCCATCAATAATCTTCAAATGAAGTTAGTCATTTTTACGTTGCAAAGGAATGGAGTACCCCTTCCGAGCATCAGGGATGACGTCACTCAGGATCTGTCTCTGATTGGTCGGCGGGGGAGTGACTGTACCTTCTATAGATGGCCTTGGCTTCGATAAGGAACTTGGAGCCAGCGTCCTTTTGAAAAAAAACGATCTATAGGACTCTACCGCGACGAAATATTTCTATCTCGAGTTTTCAAAGAATTTCATGCACTCGGCTAAGGCCTCGTGCATGAAATCCTTTGAAAACTCTCGAAAGAAATATTTCGTTTACGCGGTATCGTCCAAGAATGTATATTCCGTTGCAAGAGCATGGCTCTCCTAGGATGTTTATGTAATTTGATTTGAGTGCAGGCTCTTTACTGTCAAGTGGTTAATATTTCACTCCAAATATGTCCCTGCCCCTCCCCCTCCCCGTAACCCGCTTATCTTGGAATCTAACACGTCTTCTCCCTCTCCTCCCCACAGCATGGTGCTGGCCTTGGAGTAATGGCGCCCCGCTCCTGATGTGGTAGACCTAACCCCTCTTTCCCTTCCCCTTACAGCAGGGTGATGGCCTGGGAGTCGGCGCCGCGCTCTCTAACACTACCCCTTTCCCTTCCCCTCACAGCAGGGTACTGGCCTGGGAGTCGGCGCCCCGTTCCGTCTCCGTGTGGATCGGCTTCCTGTGCGTCACCTACTGCTTCCAGCTGTACATGGTGCCGGCGCTCCTGCTGCTCGCCGTCTTCGCACGCTGGATGGTCAGTTCTATGGCATTCAACTAAGAGGTTAATTATCTTCTGAGTCACGCTGCGAATCTGATGTCGGTCTTCTCGCCGTCTTTGGGCGTCGTAGAATGTCGTAAACATAACATCAACAACTGCATGGAAAGTTTGAGCTCGCCATATTTTGCTTTTCTTAAATGGTCGAAAATGGTAGCTTCCGCACTATTAGAATGTTCAAATGTCTACTAGCGCAGCTGCAGGCTGCAGCTATATGGTTTATCGTTCTATCGTGCTGTATTAACTGTCTTCAGATGCGGATGGCGTCGTCGTTCCGCGGTCAGAGTCAGGCCGAGCTGGAGGGCGGCGACCCTCCGTTAGAGGAGGAGGACGACGCAATGGAGGACGAGGTAGCGTGCTCTGATCTCCGGTATATAACTAGTGTGGTGTTTGCTGTGGCTGTTGTGTTTACCGCGTGTGGTCCCCGGGCTGGGAGGCGGTTATCCTCCGGTAGAGGACATGCGGGAGGGGTAGTGTGATCTGCGCAGCTCCGGTATAGGGTGTATATTTAGCGCATGATGCTTACTGCGGCTTTTCACCTTGTATGGTCATAAGCCATCTTCTGTCGCGTGAAATAATCTCGCGAGGTTCAGGACGGGTGTTTCGCCATCTGCATGCGATAAACCTCAAATCGAGCCCTCACGTGCGCGGGCTGTGTTGATGGAAATAAAATAATAAAATCCTGTTACCAATCAGCTGCGGATTTTATTTTTGCGTAGTGATATATCCGCTGTTG
Source organism: Amphibalanus amphitrite (assembly GCF_019059575.1). Taxonomy (NCBI): domain Eukaryota; kingdom Metazoa; phylum Arthropoda; class Thecostraca; order Balanomorpha; family Balanidae; genus Amphibalanus; species Amphibalanus amphitrite. The sequence continues at coordinate 128,616 of NW_024882426.1, read as the reverse complement.
TGACTGCGCTGCGCCTGTTTCAGGATCTGAGCAGCTCCCGTGAATCTCTGGAGGTGGACCTCCGCTACTGGCGGTACCTGCCGGTGAGCTACGATTAGACCCGGCACCCTTGTATCCATTTAATGCAGATTATTCGCAATTAGCCTGGCGAGTGATGATAGGAATTATGTAACATCTATGTCTCATATTTAATTATAGGTAGGCAAAATAATGATTTCGAACGATGATGGAGTGGAGGGATGCATTCGTGCAGACGATGCTTGGTAAAGTAATCATATTACATTAGATTAGTCCGTTGGCCATGACTGTTGTTATGCCGGGTGAGATTACATGATGTTTCTGGTTCGCTCTTCCCAGGACGAGAAGAAGACTCTGAAGGAGAAGGTTCTCTCGGTGCAGGAAGTGACGTCACTAGTACAAACCTCGCTCGGCTACCTGGCCTCCCTCACCGAACGAATACTCAAGTACGTGATAGGAATAATGAATATTTCATCACTGCTTATGAAATTGAATGAAACAGTTCTTCTTGTTCATTATCATAGAGATTCAATTTTGTCGTCCTCCAGGTGTTATTTGAATCTTACCGGCGTTTTTGTGTATCATGGGGACCGGTTATAACTGTTCTGTTTATATTGTTAGAATGCATTAGGATTTTTTTTCCTTTTCAAAGACTATCTATCTTTATTTCCTTCAAACAGATTACACGGTATGAATAGTCTCGTCGTGTCTCCCTCCGACTGACCCATATCCACGGTCGTCCCGCAGCACGGCGGACTTTGTGGTGCCCTTTGTGTCGTGGCTGGCCGTGCTGCTCCTACTGGGCACCACGGCGCTCTGCTACCTCCTCCCGGTCCGATACATCGTGATGCTGATGGGCAGCTACAAGTTCACCAAAGGCCTGCTCTTCCCGGGCACGGTGTCCACCCACGAACTCATCAACTTCCTGGCCTGCGTGCCCGACTCGGAACAGCTGGTAAGTCGGCGGGGCGGTGGGATTGAGAAGGCACTGAAGTACTGCTGGCTGATAAGATACGCGGCGGTACGAGTATGGACTAAGCTCTGAAACTCGTGTATCCAGAATGCTAGTATGTCATTATTTATTCATTTAATGTGACTGAAAAAGTGCGTGGGTGATTTTGTAACGCGTAACCTGAAGAGGAAAAGGGCCACCTTTAACATGGGGATTGAAACTGAGATAGCCATCTTGTAGCCCGTGTCCGAAAACCTATCTGTCTACCTCGTTACGGCCGGTTTCGGCCTCAATTCGTAGTTATCGGCAATTTTAAGAGAAAATACGCCAGGAATGCGTCCTTATCCCAGGAATGCGTTCTTATCCGAGTCCGACAATACAGCCACCCGCGGCGAGGCTTTGGTTTTTTACCAATCAGCTCCAACCAGCTCAGCTTTAACCAATCAGCTTATCTGACACAATCCGACGAGTCTGTCTTCTGAACGCTGATTGGCTTGAGTGTGACGTCATCGCTATGCCATCATACAGTAGGTGCCGTAGAGAGTATCAACATAGTACCAATATGTTAAATAGTTTTAAATACTTTTTCGCGAATTGTGCACTCCTGGCACCAGTTTTAAAAAGAAAATGAAAAATAATAATGTCAAAATGAAAAACAACGATATCTTCATATTTCACAAAGGTGGCCCTTTTCCTTTAACCCTATTCCTGGCGGGCTCCGCCGGGACAAGATACTGGCGAGATACTTTTAGACCTTCAGATCTAAAAAACTACACTTCGCAGCTACAAACGGCAAACGGCGTTTGATAGGTCGTTTAAAGATCTACAACTTTTACATAAACATTTTCAGGTCAGGTCAATATTGAGGTCACCAGAGGTCATCAACGATAAAATGTTTTGGAATTAGTTACCTATATAACTTTTAAACTAAGAAACATAGAGACATAAAACCAATACATTTTTGTTGCTCTCGCCGAGGCGATGCGAAATAAGTATGTGATGACCTTCACAGGTCAATTTGAAATTTGACCTGAGGTCAAGGTCAGGTCATTCATCAATGAGGTTGTGGGGTATGGTCATGCTGCATACCAAACGACGCGCCTTGACCAGGCGAGCAGTTTGGTACCACTTACAAGTCTTCAGCACCATCATGTCGTGATTTATTGACAGAAAAACGATTTATGACGTCACATGACCTCAGATGACCTTTGCCGGTACCCCTGTCAATTAGCGGCACCAGGATCATCACCAATGAGATAATCTTCCATAATACTGAAAGAATTGGGTGGTTTTGACTTGTTTACACGAAGCAGGAGGCGTTTCAATATTTTCCCATAGGCTTGCAATGTAAAGGTCACGAGTCTGGCCTGACCTCAGGTCACAGATATGAAAATTCTTAGATATACAAATTGCACATACTGGTACCCTAACTAAAACCTGAAGAGAAGAAATTGATCGGTCAAAAACTCTAGCTCTGGCGTGATTGCAAACTTTTCTGAGGTGGGGTCACCAAACCGCCTCTGGTGACCTGACCTGACCTGACCCGGCAACTTTTTTTTGTCAAAATGTGCGCAATGAATGTTTAGAAAAAGTCACCGAGCATGAGCTTTCAGTCTTGCGGCGTTTGGCAATGGCACAAGAAAAACCTGAAGGGGGGCCTTAAAGGTCCCCCCCCGCCAGGAATAGGGTTAAAGCGGCAGCGTCCTCCCAGATATTCATCGACCTCGGAACCGTTCTTACGTTTCCGCAAGCGTTCGCATCCACATAGGATGCAAACGCTCGAAGCTCGATCTTGTGTGGGATGTCTCCTCGGTTATGTTTTTGTTTTGTTGTGTTAGGATATTTCGGCAGGATATTTCGGTCTAACGAGACCATTTTAGAGCCGGAAGGATGATGGGATACGGGGCGGGGGACACTGGTCTGAGCGGGCACCCTAGTGAGTCGTCGGGGCTGAGCCCATCCAGTGGACAGACCACCCAGCCCCCTGACACTCACGGCACCCGGCTACGGGCGTGCTCCTAGGGGAGCTTCCCGCATGGGATAAAGTTGCCCTTCCAGTCATGAACAGGGAGTTAGGGAGAAGGATTTGAATGTCCTGAGGATGGAAACGACGGAACGGTTGCCCTCGGTTATGCACTGTCAGCGAAACACCCGGCTGCCGCTAATGGAGCTTTGGCAGAATGTCGAAGGGAAAACGCGGGTAGAATACATGGTTGGGTTTTAACTAAAAGCTCATTGCATTACGTGTAATAAAGGCGCAAAGCTGTGGTGAGTTGTCGAATGTTCAACTTCCTGGTACCATTTAGAAGTCAGATATTGTCATTCAAATTCTGGATAATCGTCGATCTCCGCTGGACAGAGGAATAATCGTTGTGTGACCTTTATGGATCTTGGAAGAGACACGAACTAGCCAACATTCCAAACTTATCAAAGTCGGGAATCAGAAGGTTAATTTGCATATTAGCTGCACCGTCAATCTCCGCTAATTCAATACCAAATGCATAAACATTCACCGGTGTCTACTCCACCCCATCATGTTTACAAGCACACAACATGTAGCCTTCCAGAAGCCCATTTCCATTCGCGGTATCTGCGCAGTCACCTCATTAGTGTCCGGCGTATTTCCGCGTCTGCAGCGGCGGACGCCTGCATCGTGTCAACAGATCGTGCCGCAGCTCGGGACGGCCTCCGCCCCGGGGCGGCGCGGTTCCCACAGCCATGAGCGCAGCTCGGCAGACTCGAGTCACCGTGAGCTGCAGAAGCCGCGCCGTCACGCTCCGGCGGCAGCTCTGCGGCGTGCCTGGCACCGGGGAGTGCTGACTCATCGTGTGCTACCTATCAGTGTCCGTACCGGCTCCGCCTCACGGGGAGAGAGCACGGCCGCTCTCGGCAGTTCGTGAGGTTCGCGCTCGGACGGACGGGTTGAATGTTCGGACGGGTTGGTTGTTTATCGTTCTCGGAGCCGTGAAGGGCAGGGACGGGACGGAGCGGGGCGAGTGGTACGCGGCACAGGGGATAGATGCAGGAAAGGGATGAGGCGCAGGGGTAGTTCGCAATGTGAGAGGACGGAGAGAGAGGTGAGCGTTGCGGAGTGCGCGATGTGGGGACCGAGAGATAGCACAGAGACGTGACGAAACTGAGCGTGTGGTGCGCGGTACTGGATAGTGAGTGGATACGGGGTATCGACTACGGACCAGTGCAGTGTATGTACAGGATATCCGTTTCACAGAGTAATGCTGTGGACAGAGAGGGCTACTTTGGAATGCGCGGAGCGCAAAGCAGTTTATGAAGTGCCGAGTCAGAGTGGAACCCTGAGCCGTACCAGACCTGGGCCACATGCCGAATATTGCGGAGCACAGTTTGAGCAGTGCATGGTTCGGAGTTCGGACAATGACATGCCCACATTGAGATTACTGAGTTGATGCTGTTGTTCCGATTTCATTAATGCTTATCACTCTTGTAAACAGGTACGCTGCTCCGTGCTAATGTCCCCTCCAGCGACGGGGCTAACTTTTTGTTTGTATTCACTGCCCGCCCGTTCCGTTTCAGAAACAGTGGCGAGAGCTGGGTCCGCCGCCAGTGACTGCTGCCGATCGCCGGCGCCGACAGCGGGCCAGACACCGGCTGGGAAGACGTCACTGATAAGTGAGAGCACCATGGCAGGAGCGGTGACACCTCAATGATGAGTGTGGAAAATAAGGTAGCGAAGGAGCCCATTGACGAGTGTGGATATCACTGGAGCGGTGGCTGTGTGACCGGATTCTGGTATCGGGCTCCGGACGTCGCATGCACTCTGTAGTCTTCGCTGTAGACTCCGCTCTGGTTGAAGGCCGAAGGCAGGCAGTTAAAGCTCGGCTGTTTGGTATTTTTACTTCATCGCATTGTACGGATATAGTTGTCCTCCATTTTACCACTCAGGATATAGGAATGTAGGTATCCACTTCTGATATTTCAAGAGAAATGACCTCTGCTTGATCGTTCATCCGTGTGTGACGCCAATCATCGCATCGCCGGTGCTCAGTTGTTGTGAGGCTTTTCACTTGAGAATTTGCGCTTCATGTTCTATTTCCTGCTGAGCTGCTAGTTTAGGTGTGGCCAGGGGCGATGGAAGCTCAAGGTCAGGCACATTGAACCGAACTTGTCCGGTTTAAACTGTTATTATTGCTCAGTATCACGTTAGGTCTACTGGTTGTTTTGATGGTTGTATATCGTGTAAAAATCTCATCAGTTACAAGTCAGCCTTGAGTCCAACAGTGCTGTGACGTGGCACCAGAGTTGATAACGTGTGCATAAGACGATATAATAACAACTCATTCTTGCCTTTTGAAGCAATGATGAAGATCCTTGTAGTACGTAAGGTAAGACCGCCTACATTTTTTCTCGTAGAATGTGAGTCGCACTTTATGGAGCCGATGAGATGGTGTGTTCGATACAAAAGCTACTGCACATGCGTCAGTTGCCTAGCATTGATTTAGCTAGTTATGATGTGTATATATTTTTGTTGTGTAGCTCAGACGTAGGCAAAGCAAAGCGACAAATAAGTAAACCGCCATCAGACTTCGACATTTTATCGGCACAAGTGCGTCTATACGGTTTACGCCCATTTCGCATGTCGACGACTGTCGGTGGTGTCGACAATGAATAATAGGCTGGCCACCTTTGTGATGTGTCTGAGGCAGATGAAAATGCGTAACTATGCTAGATACAATTTGTTATACGACCATTCCTTTTGTACTGCAACTTTCAATGGATGCATCTTTTGTTACCTATAATAAATGCAGCAAAATGGTGATATGTTGATGTTTTAGGCGAGTGCATTTTAATTTGTACATGAGCTTAATAAGCTTCTAGTCGATCCATTCTCGATGAAAAGCTTGTCAGTATGAAATACGGAGCTCGGGGCGGAGGTTTATCCTCAAGTGAATCCGGACATAGGCCTTGGCGCAGCCTGGATGCTATATTGGTAGTATTTTCAGTGTGCACTGCGGAGAGACGGATGTGAATAAGTTGAAGATGTGCAATGACGAGAGCACGATTAAGTCACCACCATTTTAGCCGCACAGCCACCCGGCGCTGGTCGCGGTGCGCTGCGGGCGGACCGCGTCCTCCACCTCTGTTACTGACCGGAGACGGCCATCCTCCACCTGCACCGGCACGGGACGCACATGGGACGGGCCGGCCGGCCGCCGACACTGACGGACAGCCATCCCCGCCGGCCTGGCCAATCACAACACCGACTCCTGGCAGTGCCGGACGCGCCAAGGTCAGCTCAATAAAGGGCATGGCAACGCCCGCCGGCGCGGGGCGGCACGAGCGGCGTCCGGTGCCCGGCGGCGTGAGAAGATCACCGGCGCCGCTCCCGGGCCGGACGGGCAGCACGGGCATACCCGCGGTGGGCTCGCTCCGGCCCAGCTCGGCGGCTGCGAACCGGACAGGTCCGGTCACCATCAGCCGGGCGGCAGTGGGAACTTGCGCTGTGCATGAAGGGGGTAGGGTTGAGTTCGTCTTCCATCACCTGCTAAAATTATGTCAAACAGCATTGCCACTTTAAGAATCTCGACACACAATTCGATGTCAATTATAGGCATTCCATTCCCAACGTCATTCACAACCGCTGTAAAATGTAAACGATTGGTCATGGTGGCCCCAAGCATAATGAAAAAAACGCATGTGTCGCATGACAGTGTCGTATTACTTACAAAGTGACGTTTTATTATTTTTGTAAACCAAGTGAACGGGCTGAATACCGTCCTCGTCGGCAATTTATTGTACTGAGCCTGAGAGCCGTAATAGCTCTAACTTCGAGCCCATTTTACAGAGACTCCCGATACTTTACCGGCGCCCACCGCCTCTAATTTCCTACATAACTAAATGTACCTACATTGCAAGCAAGAATACGCACAACGCTGATGCTACATGAATCTTGTTACAGTTTCCTCACTCGTTGTTGTGGTCTTGTGTAATGCTCCATTTGCTGCACCCGGTGTTATTTTTACATGTGCATTGTAGTCACCGTCTAATGGTGTTAGACTGTGTCATGTTGCAGACTGCAGTATCCGCTCAGTGTTACTGTCGTGTGTACCTACTGTTGCAGTCTCCAATTCTAGTGTTGGTGTGGTGTTACTGCCATGCTATTGTTGCTAGTGTTCTGTGTGCTGTTGAAGCCTCCGACTGTGATGTTAGTGTTGTGTTTTACTGTTGCAGTCTCCGCCTGTTATGTGTGTATTGATGTAGTCTCTGACTCTGACGTTAGAGTCGTATGTATCGTTGCAGTCACTGTCTACATTGTTGGTTTGTGTCTTTGTTGTAGTAACCGCTTTGGTGTTGCTTTTATGTGTATCGCTGTATAGTTTTATAAGCACTGTTGTAGTCTTTGCCGCGTAGTGGGATCAATTGTGTCATGTGTGTATCACAGCATCCCGCCTCCGTCCTATGCTGTTACTGTTCTGTATATTATTGCAGTCTCCACTGCGTGGTGTTTTTGTCGGTAGATTTTTGTCTTGTGTATTTTTGGCTGTTGCCGTATCCGTAGACCGTCCCTTGGTGCTAGCGTCGTAATAGAAGCCCGTGTTTGAAGGACAATGATAACATGAGATACAATATGCAAAGTTCAATGCCGACGTCGGGAGACGCAGTTGGTTCGGCCGGCGCGGCAGTTAGCGGAAGGCACGGCCGCTCTTCACGAGTCACTGTGTGCCGCTGCGGCGCCACCGCTGTTGCCAGCTGCCGCCGGCTGCAACCGCTGCAGCAGGCCGCCCATGACCGCAGCGGGCCGTGTATAAAGGCGGCGGGAGGCGAGCAGCGGCCCGCAGACACCGCCGACCCCGTCCCGGCCACACACCTCCCCGAAACAGGTGAGCCCTGCCCGACCGGCGCTGGGCAGAGACTTGGTGAGCTATGGTGAGCTGGTAGAGCCTTTCTGCAGATTGATACTTGGCTCACTGATTAAATTTCTAATCGTAACTGCAACAAGAAATGGTAGCTTGTTTTGTTGCAGCTCTCGAATTTCGAATAGTCAAAAATTATGAGTTTATTTCATCATTATTAGCTTAAGCACAAATTACATTATTTAACCACCGTTTTATTTGTAGCAATTAATACTTACAAACCGTCGTTAGTTTTAAAAGCTCGTTGTGCCGTCGCGGTTTCTCCGTTGTTTCAGTGTTGTTTGCTCCCGTTTCAGCCGTTATGAAGTCCGTCCAGCTCGCCGTTCTGGCGGCCTGCCTTTGCGCCGTCTCTGCCGGCTGGCTACCAGAGAAAATGGTCAAAAAGTTCGCCATGAAAAAGGTGAGCTCGGTGTCTGGGAATTGTAGCACAGAATGCCATCGGAAACGGCGCTATGTGAGTCAAAATAAGTTACCAGTCTCGCTCACCGATCTTTAGGGAATATCGCGCTCTACATAGTTTTTGCGCATAAAAACTATTGGGCAATGATAAAGGTCGACAGCATTTAGCTATGATCATAACGCTACTCCCGTTCAAATGTGCTTCAGTCGGCAACGCCAAGGTGCCCTGGATAAATACGTCATTGAAGAGAGCGCTCGATGAAAACACCAATATCGCTTTATAGTTATTTTCAGCTTCATCTTTTTTTTACATGAAATGTTCCCCCGGCCGGCAGATTTACGCGGACTGTTTCGGAAAGGAGGTGATGTCCTCCCTGCGTGAGGAGATGTACGCAGCGCACGTCAAGTGCAGCGGACACCACCCGGAGGCGCTGCCCGCCGCCGACGCCATCGTCACCGGCGACGACGAGCTGTCGGTAAGGCTAATGACGTCACAACACTAACAGTAACACAATGACTCCGTTCTTACTTCAGAGAACCGTTATGACATGAATGATGCTAGAGTGACATTCGCTGAAAAAGAGTCCTAGTGAATGTCGTTTGATGCAAAGTTTATATTATAAAGCTAAAAACTCAACCGTATAAAGGTTGGAAAATATAAAGGTTAAGGTTATGAAGGTAATTAATATTAAGGTAAAGGTACATAAAGGTTATATAAAGGTTGGAAGAAACCTTCACCTCAACTGACCTCGATAGCATTACTGCATAGCAGTTACCAGTTACATGTAAATATACCAAAACACATTTTCAACTCACCATCGGCTTGGTGCTGAAGTCACAAGGACATCGGCCGCTATGCCCTGTCCCGTCCATCGCACTCTAAACATTATATGGCTTCTCTCTCTCTCTCTCTCTCTCTCTCTCTCTCTCTCTCTCTCTCTCTCTCTCTCTCTCTCTCTCTCTCTCTCTCTCTCTCTCTCTCTCTCTCTCTCTCTCTCTCTCTCTCTCTCTTTCTCTCTCTCTCTCTCTCTCTCTCTCTCTCTCTCTCTCTCTCTCTCTCTCTCTCTCTTTCTCTCTCTCTCTCTCTCTCTCTCTCTCTCTCTCTCTCTCTCTCTCTCTCTCTCGCGTTGCAGCTGGTTCGCCGCCGTAGGCAAGCGCGCCACTTCAGCCCCGACAAGCTGGAGAAGATGCGCACCAAAATCACCGCCTTCTTCGGCAACGCCACCTGCGTGCTCAGGGAGCTGAAGATGGTAAGGAACTTCAAACCCGGGTACCGTTATGTGGTCATGTCTTTCCCCACATGTTATGACCATCAGGTGGCCTGGCGTGAGCCATTACATATATGACGTAAAAGCGGCATTTCATAGCAAACGTCTATGGTATGATGAAGCATTAAAGTGCATTTGAAGTTTCATTTTCGAAACGAATAATGGACATCAGTCCTTTGGTGACCTGAGAGTGGAATCGTGGCACATTTTAGTAAAAATAACTCCGCTTTTTCTTCTTCAGCTTGACAAGGAGAACAACGTGGACATCGACTCCATGCGGGAGCGGCTCTCCAACATGGACATTGACGAGACCATGAAGACCGAGCTGGGCCAGTTCATGACCGACTGTCACCAGTTCGCCTCCTGCATCCCTGACCACGTGCTGGATAAGCCGGGAGTGCTGATGGGCTTCGGCCGCCAGATGACCTTCTTCAAGTGTTTCAAGGTAAGATTCGAGCAGGGCTGCTGCTGCTCACTAAAAGAATCGCGGCCGGGAGGAAAATGTACTTTGCTGTCTGTATGGCGCCACAGACGCGTTGTGGCGACGATGTGTGAAGATGTAATGCCTTGTTGTGTCGCTATTTGGATATTCTATTTCCATGTGAATCTCCACTCACACCTTCACCGTGCGTCTGTTTACTCAGGAGTCCAAGCTGGAGGCGTGCATGAAGAAGTCGTTCCGCGAGGACTACCTGCCCATGCTGGTGGAGGAGAACCTGCCGGTCGACGAGGACGAGAGCTTCTACACCATCATCACGACGGCCATCATCGGCGAGAAGGAGTCGTTCGAGTAGGTCCCGGTCTGGGGGGGCGCGTCACGGACGCAGCAGCAGCCGCGGGGCGGTCGGCAATACTCATATTCACCGGTGTTCTGTCTCACACACGCGCAGCCGCCGCGTGCTGCCGAGCTGTGACGGTGACCAGAGGGGATCCTCTGAGACCGGTTACCGGCGGCAGCACACGCGCACTATCCCGGTGGCATCTCTCTGTTCGCCAGTATTCAATAAACGGTCAGTTGTGTAACGTGTACAATGTCAATAAAATGTAATAAATATATTCCGTCCTAGCGAAATAAACGAAATAACTATTTGTCTGTGAAGAATGATGTCAACCCAACGCCAATCTAGATGTCAACGTCGTTCATCGGGCGTGTGAAGCTCAGAGGGTATCTTTGCGCGGAAACATTCCATTTTTATTTATACCTTCCTCAGTTAGGTACACCTTCAGTTCGCAAACTTTGCCTCATGCCAACGATGCCAACATGTTTGCGTCCACCAGCTGTCACCGTAAGAAGCCTCAATATTTTATGCTTAGCCAAATTCATCAACTTTCCAACCATCAGTTTCCTCATAAATAGCATCGAATTAAAATATGCACATGAATTGATCTTCCAAAGGATAACAAATTTAAACGTGTTATACTTTGGAACACGTTTAACTACGGATTCTGGACGAACTACGTTGTCCAGAATTCACTGAACACCTCCTGTTAGTCCCATACACTGGATTGTGTCCGCTTTGCTGCATTCGCTGGCCAACTGACGAACAAGCGGCATTTGCAGCAAAGAGCAAACAGCAGCAAACACTATTTGAAGGAGATTTCAACAATACACTCGATACTAACACCGCGGGTATGGTGATTGTAACAGAACACACGAAACTTACGTATAAGCCGTCTTGTCGACGATGGAAGCTTATAAGTGTCGGCACTTAAAAGTCTCCACATCCTGTTGCTATATATCACGAGATATGGAGACTGTAGCAGTACACGCGACACTAACACTACGGGACATGGAGACTGCAACGTAACACACAACACTAGCATAACTTGCAAGAGACTTCAACATAAGATACGATGCTAACACCACGGGATACGGAGACTGCAGCAACACACAGGACTGTAGCATCACGGGACATGAAGATTGCAACAGTGCACACGACACATACACCACGGGACATGGAATCCACAGCAGTACCTACACAACAGAAGCACGATGGAGACCAAGTGCAATACACATGAAACTGGCAATACGGGACATGGAGACTGCAAGAGTACACTGTCTGCACAGGACACTAGCACCATAGGAAGGAGACTGCAACACTTCACACGACACTAGCACCACGGAGCATGGACACGGAGACAGCAACGTAACACAAAACAACACTATCACAACTTAAAGTAGACTTTAACATAGCACACAGCACTAATACCACGGAACACGGAACATGCGAATGCGGAGCTGGAGGGCATTGACTGGGGAACAGAATTCTCACAGCTTTCCTCGCACGAAGCATTCACAAAATTGCTGTCCATCATGAACCCACTCATAGACCGACACGTTCCAAGAAGGATGCACGACACTAGACCAATGAAACCCCCCTGGAAGTCAAACCCTCCATCGTCTTTGAAGCGCCTGCGTAGGGAAGCATGGCAAGCTTACAAGGATATCAGATCCATGCTTGGCAGAAAGTCGCCTGAGACGTGCTTGGCACTGAAAACATTTCTCGAGACCAACAATAACATACGATCCTACGCTCATAGGTCCCAGATAGAGTACGAAAGGTCACTGATAGCAAGATCCAAAGCAAATCCGAAACTTCTTCACTCTTACATGAGACATAAAAAGCAATTCCGCTCCTCCGTGGGTCCACTGCGCATGGACCCAAACACCATTTCTGATGATCCGGGGGAAATGGCAGACTGTCTTCTTCGTGCTTTTGCTGACATTCACACTGCTGCGGTGCCGGAGGAGCCGGCTCCTCATCAGCGTTGCGAGGCCGCACTTAGCGAGATCGAGTTCGGCCCCTCTGACGTACGCACACTGCTCACCGGTCTAGATCCAAACTCAGCCATGGGACTGGACGGGCTGCACCCAAGACTGTTGAGGTCTTGTGCCAATACCCTCACCAGTCCCTTGTATATTATCTTCCGTCGGTCCCTTCTAGAGGGGAAGCTTCCTCGAGCCTGGAAGTCATCACTGATTGTGCCTATCTTTAAGAAAGGTTCCCGTCACGACCCTCAGAACTACAGGCCGGTTGCACTGACGTCAGTTGCTTGTAAGAGTCTTGAGAGATTGATCTTCCGTGGACTTTATGATTACTTCTGCGAAAATGCGATTCTCTCTGAGGAACAGTTTGGTTTCCGTCCAGGTCGCTCCACGGAGGACCAGCTGATTCTCACTTATGATGAAATCACTAGCGCGCTTGACTGTGGCCATCCTGTCGACCTCATCATGTTCGATTTCTCGAAAGCATTCGACGTGGTTTGTCATGCCATCCTCCTCGAGAAGCTAAGACAGATCGGTGTGCAGGGAAGGCTTCTTGACTGGCTGTATGATTTCTTGGTGGGAAGAGAAATGCAAGTGCTGGTTAAAGACACGACAAGCAAGCCAACAGAGGTGCTGAGTGGTGTACCACAGGGCTCCGTTCTAGGACCGATTTTGTTCCTATTGTACATAAATAACATCGCTTCAACTTTGACGAGTAGCTACAAGATATTCGCGGATGATTTGAAAGTGTATATGAAGATGGACAGAGAAGCCCCTCTGACTACAGCGGAAGATCTCCAGAGGGACATCGACCTACTGTACGACACAGCCACATCGTGGGGGCTGGCGCTTAACCTACGAAAGTGCGCTGTGCTTCATTTTCGGCGCCGATATCACGCCCAGTCCATCATTTCATACACATTGAATGGCACCGAAATACCGCACGTTTCGGCCTACACTGATCTGGGCGTCGCCGTGGATGACAGTTTAAAATTCCACGAGCACTGTGCCCTTGCTGCGAGAAAGGCTGGGGGCGTTGTCCATAACTTTCTTAGATCTACTCGCTGCCGATCACCTGACTTCATGATGTTCATTTGGAAGACACACATACGGCCCATTATTGAGTACGCTTCATCTGTGTGGAACAGTGGATATGTTCAAGATCTCAAGAAGTTAGAGAAAATCCAGAGACTATGGACGCGTAACACTCTGGGCCTCAAAGATACGTGCTATGGTGACAGGCTCAAAACACTTGATCTTTTTTCTGTGCAGGGTCGCCTTCTTCGTGCTGATATTTTGAAGTGCTGGAAAATATTTCATGGACACTGTCACATCTCGCCGGAGGATTTGTGGAGTCTGGAAGTAAATGGAAGAACACGTGGTCACAGACACAAGATCAAGGTCATCCGCGCGCATGTTGACGCGAGGTCCAGATACTTCACACACAGAGTCGTCAAAGAATGGAATAGCCTCCCGGGGTGGCTAGTGCAAGAAACCTCCCTGCAGAAATTCAAAGGAGGACTCGCAGAGGTGTTGGGCGCGAAACTTTACGATTACTCAGTCTAATGTTGCTACGTTATATGACAGATTACGATCGGTATAATGTCAAACCATTGGATCCCCCCCCCCCCCTCCATGGTATGCGCCCCGTTCTTAACAAGCAAGGACAGGGTCAGATGCGCCATGGAGCTCCAATCGGTCATTCACCACTTGCCTCCTGATTTCTGCATTCCCACCATGCCTGGCCTTCCTTCACATGTCATTCACCCATTTGGTTTGCGGGTGAGACAGCATTTGCGTTACACTTCACAGCCGTTTCTCTCTCTTTCTTTCTTTCTTTGTGGAGCATTAGCACCAACTACGAGTCGAGTTTTGTCGACTTGTGTCGACTTGCACCAACTACGAGTCGAGTTTGTCGACTTGTTGTCGAGTTTCCACAACAATTCACACGCAGACGCACAACACCAGTTCCCTGACTCAAGGCCCACCCACTGGCCCCAGCTTGTGTCCAACTATATTCTTTGGAATTGGCGCGTCTCTGAACGACTTGGGTTTCCCTCCTTCTCACTCCTCTCCTAAGAGCAAGGCTGAGGAAACCCAACAGGTGAGTTAAACAGGTGAGTTAAACATTTAGACTGCAGTGGTACACAGTCACAGCACCAAGGCCATATACTAGGCACAACATCCAGGGGCACAACACTAGCTAAACGGGACGTTCATACAGGATAGCAGAACACACGACGCACTACACCACGGAATGTGGAGACTGACATGCCGCTGGAGTTTACGCGACACCTTGCGCGACACTTACACCAAGTTTTTTTGTTTTGTTTTGTTGGGTTAGGCCCTTTCGGTCCAATTAGACCATTTCAGAGCCGGAAGGATGATAGGAATTAGGGGGAGACATTGGTCTGGTCTGGGCAGGCACCCTAGAGAGTCGCCGGGGCTGAGCCCGTCCAAATGGACAGGCCGACCAGCCCCCCCCCCCAAGCACTCTCTGCACCCGGCTACGGGGTGCGCTCCCTCGGGAGCAGCGGTGGCCGGTGCCGCTCCAAGGGAGCAGCCCGCATGAGATAAAGTTGCCTGTCCAGCCCGGAGGGGCCGTTGCGGCGTTGGGGAGAAGGACTTCAGTATCCTGAGGATAGTAGAATGCTAGAAGCACCGGGAACGGTGTTGCCTGTGCCCTGGGACTGACTATTTATAGTCACCGTGGGGCTGACCACTGGCGACTGAAGACCACGACCGGCCGAACTTATATCGCCTTGCCCTGGGGCACTATCGATTCGAGGTGACCACCTCCGCTCGGCGTGCGGTGTGCCGGTTAGTCTGCCGGGAATTTCAGTGGCAAGAGGTTGTGTCAGTGGTGAGGTGACGTGACGCACTACATCAAGTGCGGCCGAGAGTGTTGGTGAATGGCGAGGGCTCGAAAGCAGCGGTTTCAGAATCGATGTGCAGCTCAAGATACCTATAAGAAACGTGCAGCTTGCAAGCAGCGAGTGGTGGAGTGGAACATCCCGCCTGTTCATCCCTTGCAATTAGGTAATCTTTTTCATTCCCTCATTTCTTGGGTTGATTGGGGGCGGCGGCTGAGGGTATCGCCATTGAAACACTTGGTTCAAACCAAACTTGCTTCACGGCTCTCGCCCTCGAGACGCGGGTGCCGGTGCGGGGCTCCTTTTGTCCGAGGGGTGCAACCAGTTGGCTCCGGCCATCTAGCGATAGAGTACCTATCACTGATCTGCCTCCATTCAGCTAAATCGCCAACAAGGGCTGAATCAGGTAGCGGCTGGTGCCCTCCTCACCATCGTTATCACTTATCTATTCCCATTACTTCTTCCGGTCGGTCTGGTCCCGTCCAAACACTTGTGTTGGACGGGATGGTGTTGCTGGCGTAGGTGAGCGAAATCAAGAGAAAATCGCGATGGCATTGACAATTAGCTTTTTAATCTTTTGCAAAAATTACGTTTCTAAGGGTGCTACAAATGTTTGAATTCCTAAATCAAAAACAATACTGATGTTGGAAACATTCAAAGCTGCCCAGCGCTTAACTTTACATGAAATTAATTTAGCAGCGGAGTTCAACAGCCCTCCCAACCAATAACTGCGCACATCTTGCAAACGTGGCGAAAAACTCTCGCGCGACACAAAACGGCGCATCCAGCTGGTTCTCTATTGGCTTTCTCCTCTCGTGGTTGTTGTTGGAGTGTAGGTAAGTTCATAATATTTATTTATCTGTCTGCTAATTTCATCAAACGGCATTGTTATTTTACTCATATTATATGCCACTGTTTCTGCCTCAAATACCACATAGAATCTTTTGATAGGTGGCTCACAACTGAAGAATGCATTGAATACAAGTTTTATTTTCGTATTGTTTGGCAGACACGTGTCTACTGTTATTAATGCTTCAAGTAATTGAAACACTTGCTTTATAAGTTAACATTTAATATGATGCTTATTGTTGAAGAAAAGTAAAATTTTAGGACATGGGATATGTCTCAATATTAAACTGTCAAATTCAAACAAATAAGAGATGAGGCATGCATTTCATCTTGAGGTGTATTTGAAAGTGACTTTTTGACCACAATTGCTGTATATCATTGCTTCAGTATGCTGCATAGGTTTAGCAGCAAAAAATATCAGTGAAATATCCTTAAATGCATCCCATTCTGTCGATCTCGTTTGGTTTCGAATAAACAAGTAATTGTTGAGGTGTCAATTGTCAATATTGTCTGTTTTCAGCCATGGCGCGAGGCCAGCAGAAAATTCAGTCACAACAGAAGGCTCAAGCTAAGCAGGCAGCTGCCAAGAAACAGGCTGGCCACAACCTAAAGGAGCAGAAGAAGGCTGCGGCTGCTGGCCTCTCCTACAACTGTGACATTTGCAAGGCTAGTAACTTATGTTAGCTAGCCAGCAATTGAAACCTGCTATTGTGCTGTTGGGATTCTGATGATTTCAAGGATTTTCCTCTCATCTCTGCCTCAAAATTGCATTGTAAAAATGTGAGACTTCTCTTGTGCTAGGAAACCCACTAATATCCCTAATCCCTACATATCCCCAATCCCTAATTCCCTACAATGTAGACTAGTTGCTGCAAGTGGAGATTGACCCCACGTTTGATGTCTCTCGTACGACGAAGATTCTACGTCGTCCAGCCAATCCCGTTCAAGTTCAGCGGGGGCTCGGCTGCGGCCATGGAACGTGATTGGCGGGACGACGTAGAATCTTCGTCGTCCCAGAGACATCGAACGCGGGGTGAAGGACTTATATGAGACCTTGTTGGTTCATGAATAGATCATTGTCAAACTTTTCTATCAGAGCATATGTTTCATTAAGTGTCCAGGGGTGGACAAATGTACCGAGATGGGGTAGCACGGGCGCAGCATATCGTCGCCGCATTAGCGGTGACCTTTACCTCCGCCGTCTGTTGCGGCTCCAAAGCCAAGCCGGCGTGGAATTGGGAAAGCTCGTGCTACGCCAACTCGGCACAATTATCCACCCCTGTATGTGTCCTTCAATCACTAATTAAGTAAAATAAAAAAATTAGACACAATGTTTGGATTTTGGCATAAGGAGAAAAGTCGTGTGTCAATTTCAGTTTGTTGTGTTTTTCACATAGAGATGTAATAGTGTTTTTTGTTTTTGTTGGAGGATATTTGTTCAATATTTTTCAAAATAAGTTGACCTAAGTTGTTCAATGAGTGGATTGACAGTCATAAGTCAAACCTAAGCTCAGCAGAGTTTGTATCACAGACCCTAACACCTTCAGACGGGTTTATCGGGCAATTCTGGACATTTGGAGAACTAAGATGGTTAAGTTAAGGGTGCTCATCAGTCTTCACAGCTGGGGCCTGGGCATGATCCATTTCGCTCAGCTGACGGGAGTACAATGCTGTACCAACTTAGATATACTATGAGTGACTTATTACTAAATGCTAGCTCAAGCTTTTAATTTCGGTTTGCTTAGAGAGGATTATCCTTTGAAGCAGGTGCCATTTTAGCATTGGACAAGCCTTTTGAAGCCATCTGAAGTAAATATTTGTAGGTATATTGTATACTTACGCACAGGTTGTGCTCTTCAGGGCTACGGAGTCGGAGTCGAAATCGGAGTCGGAGTCAGTCGGAATGGACAGTTCTGCGCGGAGTCGGAGTTGGAGTCGGAGTCGCCAAAATCTTACCTGCTCTGACTCATGAGTCGGAGTCGACATTTCATGACTCAAAGTCATGCTCAATACCCGTTAGATGTCAAATCTTAGATTCATTTGCCTTTCCAAGACAGATCTTGTCGAAGCTAGACCCTTACTCGTGTTTTTGACAGGCTTTTTAAGCGTAAAAAGCAGAAGACTGTGGTTGCCTCACAACCTGCCTGTAGTTCAATGATTATTTATACTTGTGTTTGCAATATGAGGCCTCGGAACGCGCAAAGGATTATTTTAGACAGGCTAAAAAAGCGTCTCCGTCTTGAACTTTACTACCATGGCGATGTCCGGAGTGGGAGATAGAGCCAGAGTCGCAGTCACCGAAAGGCTATGGACGCTGGAGTCCTGGTGCTCTTATAATATGAAGCTTATATTATGGTACCTATAGTGGAAAGTGGAGTTGACAAATCATTTTATGGAGAAAGGGGTGCACACTGCATATTTCGGGAAAAATAGAACCATAAGAAAGGGAAATATTTACAGCGACGGGGCGTCATCAAAAATATGTCTTCTTTCCTGGCATATTGCACTTGCCGGCCAACGCATCGGCATGCCTGCCCCATTGAGGTCTTTACCGCAACCTCGTTTCTTGTGGTCTGCATCTACGAACATTGGACGGAGTACGATAAGTCCCTGACAAAACTTGCTTCTGTTTCAGTCGCAAATGCCGGACCCGAAGACCTACAAGCAGCATTTTGAGAGCAAGCACCCCAAGAACCCGCTGCCGGAGGCGCTGAAGGACGTCTAGCCCGCGGCGCTCTGGTGACTGGGTGTGCAACAGGCGCTGCGCACACCCGGTCCGCCGGGGCGGTTGGGTGGTGCTCGCGCCGGAACAATGAGTGCGGTTGTGGAGCGGGTCGGGACCGTGGCACGGTTATCGTCGGTGTTTCGTCGGTCGGCTTCAGCGGACCTTTGTGAATTCGGGTCCATATTGATTCGAATTGGTGATGACGTGTTTATCCTGTTTTTTTTTTTCATTCTTGTTCGCTTCTCTCAAAGTATATTTATCTTGTTCAGTTGGCAGTTCAAGTGATCTGAGGTATGGTTCATTGCATAACAATACCTTCTAATTCTCACGGTATGTGCAAGTTCCGTGTCAGGGGATCCATTATTCGCGTATTTGAATGTATACCTGATACCTCTCACTTGAGACTGCGTCCAGCTGCATATACTGCATCAATCCATTCACGCGACAACGATACCATTTCCCTCGGTATACACTCACATGACATGATGAAATAAACGATGATAAATGTGACGTGTTTTCGCGGTAGTTGTCAAGGAAATCAACCGAGCACATGGATTGGACGTTCAATAAAATAAACTCTTCGAAGCACGATGCCAGTCAAAGACATGCCAATCGCCATCTGTCCTGAATTATGGCTAATCGAAGATTGCCTGGAATTTTAGGCTGCATTTTTGAACTTCACCCACAGTTCAGACTTCAGTACACTTTGCACTGGTGAAACACTGCTGTATTGTAGTTCAATATTTTACGTGAGCCGCCGCGAGCCGGTTATCATCCCCATAAAGCTTGGGATGAAAAGACGTTGCGATAAGCAAAATTGAAGACATTGTAGGGATCATCTATGCGATTTGTCATTTCATATTGTCATTTTCATTTATATTGTCACCGCTTTATTAATCAATCTGTTACCTGTTGTCAATTGCGCGTCAAGTTTGTTTGCCATTTGTAAACCGGCCTGCCGCTGGCCTCAACCTTTCTAGTAACCGCTGTGCCATACGCTATAGAACGTGTCGTGCAAAGGTCACGGCGGCACCCCTGAGGCGGCCGCTGCCCGTACGTTTAGGAGCCCATTGTCGTGACGTCATGACTGTGAGCAAAGGTCGCGGTAGGGGCTCTCCCGGCAGCCGGACGGTGACTCATACGTTAAGCTTGTCTCTCGCCGCGCCTGCGGGCATATTGGTAGTACTAGGAACGGCCAGCATGTGACCGCGGTTTTCGGCGACATTGTCAATTCGTTTTTCGACTCTGCTGTTCGCTGCAAGACCAATACACATAGAAAACGGCTCGGGCATTTGGAGAAGAGCGGCTACTCTGAGGCGAGGGAAGAACACGGAGATTCACACAAACGACCTGACTAGGTTGCACCGGCCACAGTCGACCGAGGTGGGCTTCCGCGCCCTTAAAGACGCCTCTGACTGGCCATTGCGCTGACACCCTGGTCGGACCACGGTCATTGATCGGACCCTGCCACTGGTTCGTGCTCAGGCTGCCTTAGCGGGTAGACCTGCTCGACCAGACGCCCCACTGGTGGGCGAGTGCTCGGTTCCGACTTTCACCGCCGGTCCAACAGCGTTCTGCTGGTTCCCGCCGATCCGGTTACGACACCGCAAGTGCCGTACCGACTCGGGCGTCCCAGGTGGGCGTAACGGTTACCACACCAGTTCGCGACCCCCAGGCTCTGTCAGCCGTCGTACGGCTCTCGGACGGACACTCTAATAGATCAGCCACAGATCAATAGGTTGTCACAGACCGTCCGTCCAGCCAAGCGCTACCCACAGCGTAGTACGACAATTGGTGACCCCGACGTGATCTCCGTTGTTCAACCTTAGCCTCTCGTCATGCCGGCGGACAGCGCACAGTCCGGCGCCGCAGCTCAAGACCCAGCCAGCGTTCCAGCTTCAGCCTCCGAGTCAACTCATCGGCCCATGGCTAGCTTCCGGCTACCACCATACTCTCCGGAAGAGCCCGACCTGTGGCTACTGCAGGTGCAGTGCGCTTTCGACGTCAGCGGGGTCGACTCCGACGAGCTGAGGTTTAAGCTCCTCGTCGCAAACCTCCCCGCCAACATCGCCGTCCAGGTCAAGGACGTCATCCGGTCATCTCGGTCTTTTGACGTGCTGTGTGCAGCGCTCCAAGCCCGCCTGGCACAGTCACGCGCCGACCGACTACAAGCCCTGCTCGGCCGCCAACAGCTCGGCGATCAGAAGCCGACGGCGCTGTTGCGCTCAATGCGCAACGAGCTAGCCGCAGCCGGGGACGCCCCGGTTGATACGGAGCTCTTCCGTACCCTATTTCAACAACGGCTACCGCAGCCCGTCCGTGCTGCCCTCGCCCTCCTGCCAGCCGACAGCACGCTTGACGCACTGGCAGAAGCGGCCGACCGGTACCTGGAAGCTAGCGGACCCGACCCACGGCTATCAGCGATCGCGGCACAGCCGTACACACAGCCGGCACTGCCCATCGCTGCTGCAGTGACAGCCCCAGCGTCAGCTGCAACCCCTGCGCTGGACACCGTCATCGCCTCCCTGGTCGCTAAGATGGAGCGCCTGGAGGCCAGTAACCGACGACTCGAGGACGCCGTGCGACGCGACCGCAGCCGTTCCCGGCCGCGCCAGGCGTCTCGCCAGTCTCGCCGCCCGTCACCGGCTCGTCCTTCAACGCCGCCGCACGACGACACGCTGTGTTGGTACCACCAGCGATTCGGCGCCCAAGCGCGCCGATGCAAGTTGCCGTGCTCCTGGATCGCCTCGGAAAACTGAGGCGCCCCGTGCTGATGGCGCAAAGCACGGGCGCCCCTCCTGCCGCGCCACTCCTCTTCGTGAGGGACACGGAGACGGACCGGCAATTTCTAGTCGACACCGGGGCGCAGGTCAGCGTGCTGCCTCGCCGCTGCCTGCCCAACGGGTCCACACTGACCCCTGGTCCTGTCGGCCAGCAGCTCGTCGCGGCAAACGGCTCACCGATCGCGGTGCACGGCACCTGCCTGCTGGACGTCACCTTGAGTCAGCAGCACCGCCTGAAACATCGATTCTTCGTCACTGACGTCACCACACCCATCTTGGGCACCGACTTCCTGGCCGCACATCACCTCGTCGTGGACGTTGCCAACCAGCGTCTCCTGCGGAACGGCACCGTCTGCGCCAGCGCCGAGCGGTCAAGGCTGTGCTCCATCGGAGTGCGTCTCGTCCGGGAGCAGGCTGCTGCTCGCTTCGCAGCTGTCCTCGCCCGGTACCCGGATGTGACCTCACCAAAACCTGGACCAACACCGGTGAAGCACAACGTGACGCACCACATCGTCACCAAGGGTCCACCGGTGTACCAGCGGCCACGACGCCTCCCGCCGGAGCGCCTTCAAATCGCACGTGCTGAGTTCAACAAGATGCTCCAGCAAGGCATCATTCGACCGTCGAGCAGCAGCTGGACAACTCCACTCCACATGGTGCCAAAGAAGAGACCCGGCGAGTGGCGTCCTTGCGGCGACTACAGAGCGCTGAACGCCCGCACCGTACCAGACCGCTACCCGCTGCCGTACCTGCGGGACTTTTCAGCCGACCTGCATGGGTGCACCGTCTTCAGCACCATTGACTTGGTGAAGGCCTACCACCAGATCCCGGTGGAACCTGCCGACGTCCCCAAGACAGCCATCACGACACCGTTCGGCCTCTACGAATGCGTTCGGATGCCGTTCGGCCTCAGAAACGCCGGACAGACCTTCCAGCGTTTCATGGATGAGGTCCTCCGCGGCATACCGGGCTGCTTCGTCTACCTGGACGACATTCTGCTGGCCAGCCCGACTGCCGAACACCACCTGCAGCTCCTGGACCAAGTGCTTCAGCGCCTCAACACCTACGGCGTCGTCGTCAACAGGCACAAGTGCGTCCTGGGACAGGAGCAGGTGGTGTTCCTCGGCCACTCGGTAGACGCCGACGGCGTCCGCCCGCTGCCTGGACGAGTCGAGGCCATCAAAGACTTCCCGGAACCGACCACTCAGTCCCAGCTACGGAGGTTCCTGGGGATGGTAGCCTACTACCACCGCTTCATCCCCCAGGCAGCCGAGCTCCTGCAGCCTCTGCACGCCTTAATCACCCACAAGGCAAAACGCTCGAGAGCGCCTGTCACGTGGACAGACTCGGCGCGGCAGCGTTTCAAGAACGTCAAGGACGCCCTGGCCACGGCGACACATCTCGCACACCAAGTCCCGGACGCGCCGCTCGCCCTCTTCGTCGACGCCTCGGACTGCGGAGTGGGCGCCGTCCTCCAACAGCACGTAGCTGGCGAATGGCAGCCGCTAAGCTTCTTCTCCAAGACGCTTCAACCTGCAGAGAAGAAGTACAGCACCTTCGGGCGCGAGCTGCTCGCTATCTACCTGGCCGTCCGGCACTTCAAGCACGCCATCGAAGGCCGGTCGGCAATCGTCTTTACAGACCACCGCCCGCTGGTAACGGCCATCGGCTCCTCGTCCGACCGCTACTCGCCACGAGAGGTCCGCCACCTGGACTACATCGGCCAGTTCGTGTCTGACATCCGCCATGTGCCTGGCAAGGACAACGTGGTCGCCGACACGCTGTCACGCACGGTCTCGATGGTGGCCCAGCCGCGACCCCCGCTCGCCGACTTCACTGCCATCGCCAAGGCCCAGTCCGAAGACGGCTCGCTGGAAGACCTCGAGGCCTTAGACACCTCACTGCGCCTGCGCCACATTCCGGTCGGCGATGGACTCCGTCTGCTCTGCGACGAGTCCACCGGATCGCCTCGGCCGGTCCTCCCAGAGGCGCTGCGCCGGCCCTTCGCCAAGGCTCTGCACGACCTGTCGCACCCTGGCGTCGAGGCCACCGTCAAGCTCGTCTCTAAGCGGTTCGTCTGGCCCGGTATGGATCGCGACGTGCGCCGCTGGACCCGAACCTGCCTCGCCTGTCAGCGCTGCAAAATCGGCCGGCACACCAAGTCTGACGTCGGCACCTTCCAGCCACCTCAGCAACGCTTCGACCACGTCCACGTGGACCTCGTCGGCCCGATGCCTCCGTCAAGAGGGCACTCGTACCTCCTGACGTGCGTCGACCGGTTCACTCGGTGGCCAGAAGCCATCCCTCTGCCGGACATCCGCACCACCACGGTCGCCCGCGCCTTCCTCGAGCACTGGGTCGCCCGATTCGGCGTTCCGTCCATCATCACGACGGACCGAGGCGCCCAGTTCGAGTCGGCCCTCTGGTCGGAGCTACAGCGATTCCTGGGCTGCCAGCGAACTCGGACGACGTCCTACCACCCGGCCTGCAACGGTATGGTGGAACGCCTGCATCGCCAGCTGAAGGCCAGCCTCCGTGCACACCAGGCTACGTCATGGACGGACGTGCTGCCGCTGGTGCTCCTGGGCATACGCTCCACCATCAAGGCGGACCTGCAGGCGACGTCAGCCGAGCTGGTGTACGGCTCCTCACTGCGGCTTCCCGGCGAGTTCTTCACCAGCAGCCAAGCCTCACCAGCATCACCGGCCGGTTTCGTACAAGACCTGAAGCGCGCCATGTCTCAGGTGCGGCCGACACTCCCACGTCCGGTCCAGCGCGCCACGTACGTCCCGACGGCACTCCAGACGGCGACACACGTCTTCGTGCGCAGGGACTGTCACCGCTACCCGCTGGACGCTCCATACGACGGACCGTTCCCGGTTACCGAAAGGACCACCAAAACCATCACCATCGACCGTCGACAGAAAAAGGAGGTCATCAGCATCGACCGGTGTAAGGCCGCCTTCCTGGAGACACCAGACGAATCCGGTCATCGACAGTCTGACCTGCCGACTGTGCAGCCGCACGGTACTCAGTCCAGCGGCCCGCCGGCCGCGCCACCGCTCAGCAATGAGCCCAGCGGCCCGGAGCTTCTGATCTACGGTGACGCACCAACTCGCCCTGCAGCCGTCGCTCGGGCTGACGCTGCACCATTGCAGCCTCAGCCGATACTACGGACGACCCGCTCCGGCCGCGTCGTACGACCTCCGGTGAGATATCGCCATGTCACTTTTGTCCGCGACATGTCTGGCGAGGGGGTACTGTAGGGATCATCTATGCGATTTGTCATTTCATATTGTCATTTTCATTTATATTGTCACCGCTTTATTAATCAATCTGTTACCTGTTGTCAATTGCGCGTCAAGTTTGTTTGCCATTTGTAAACCGGCCTGCCGCTTTTTTTTTTTTTTTTTTTTAATTTTGTCTTCCCGGCATGCCTAAGGCAACCGCCAGGGAAGGGGAAATTACTAAGGCTGGCAATGAGCCAGATCTTTCGTTTTACTTTACTTTACTGTCAGCTATTTAATTCTGACCCAAGCAAGAGAGAGAAGCAAACTTTACTTTAATTCGGCTCATGTGGCGTCCGATTAACAAGGCAAGGGTGTCCAGAAAGGGGTAGAATATTCATACTTGCTGCTGTAAATCTTGCTGCTGATGGTGTGAGGTGTTGCAATGTGTGATGTTTGTTGTGGGATGTATTTACCAGGAAAAGTCCTAACTAGAAAAAACCTGGTGCCTAAGTCAAGGGGCAAAAACTGTCGAGTACAGTAAAAATCCCCGCAATAGTTACGTTACGTTATATCTCTAATGTGGACAGTGAAAGTGTGATTGCGCAGGCTGTTCGCAGGGATCGGCCAAAATAAAAACCGGCCTACCGAGTGAGACAGCCAGCGGGTTATGGCAGCCGGTGTGACCCGGGTGCCCCAGTCATGTCCCGCCCGTCTCAGGGGTACAACTTTGACTGGAATTTGGTGGCTCTGGAGGAGTAGCCGTGAGGCATAGCTCGACTCCTAGGCAGCGATGTTGGTAGGGCTAGTGGTTACCCGTTGGAGGAATTCTCTGAAGGAAGATACGGCGTCCGTGGTGAGGGGGTCCGTCAAAATAGAAGCCAGCCACGGCTGCCCTGTACGCTTTGGATTCTGGGCGAAGGTCAAGGTCGTATAGTCGGATTTCATGGTCAAACCAGTAGAGGGTGGAGGGAGGGTAGGAAAGTCGCCTGCCGCTGGCGTACTCAAACTTCAGCGACCCGATGTCAGGTGGAGGGATCTCACCCCTGGGACGTCTCTTCGGGATCAGGTCTGGATCGGGATCGTCGGTGTCGTTTCGGGGGCTGTCAGGCTGGAAGCTCGCCGTGTAGCCTCGGGTGAACGGCCTGCTTCGAGAGCAGCCGAAGTCGTCGGGGTCCGTGGTTGGTGTCGGTGAGTCGGGGGTGTCAGTCTGGACTTCGGCAGAGACCAGTCGGGCGGGTCGAGTTTGAGAGGTCGAGTCGAAGGTGGTCAGTTTGGTCGTTTGGGTGCTGGCGTCGGTCGTCTGAGAGCTGGCTGTCTCGGTCTGGGTCTGAACAGGGACTGCGGTCGCCTTAGGGGCCATGACCTCACCATCTGTCTGGACAGAGGCGTCTGTGCGAGCCGGAGGGGGCTGCATCGTTCGGTGCTGACTCTCAAGTGGAGGCCAAGCTGTGGAGTTGAGCGGCGGGGGTTGGAATGGCGCTCGCTCTCGAGTGTCTCGTTTGGTGGTTTTCCAGACGGGGCAGCTGTTTCGGTCCCATGCTGGGTGTGGACCAGAGCAGAGAGGGCACTTTGGGACCGAGGTACAGTCACCTGTGGGGTGGCTGTCCCTGGCAGAGCACTGCCCGCAGACTGTCTCTTTTCGTCGGCAAGAGCGCATGGAGTGGCCTAGCTTCCAGCACCTACGGCATTGCCTTGGCAGCTGGATCCAGGGTCGAACAGGGACGGCGAGGTACCCGCAGAGGAGCTTTCTTGGGAGATCGAGTCCTTTAAAGCGAAGTCGAATCAGGGGGTTTGGAGTTCGGTCCTTGGATTTGAGCCTCTGCACCTCGATAACACCCTGCGGGGCTAGTTCGGTGAGGAGCTCTTCGTCAGAGAGGTCGCTGAGGTCCGGACAGTGAATGAGACCCTGCGATGACATCAGGTTGGTTGCAAGAACAGCCGAAACAGGTTTTCCGAGCATGGTTTGGCAGGAGAGAAGGGCAGAGCTAGGCGGCCTCAACCTTTCTAGTAACCGCTGTGCCATACGCTATAGAACGTGTCGTGCAAAGGTCATTTTTTTTTTTTTTTTTTTTTGAATTTTGCATCCCGGTTGCACTAAGGCATACCGGGGAGGGGAAGCTAATAGCTGGCAATGAGCCAGATCTTTCGTTTTACGTTACTTTACCACCGGCTATTCAAGACCGGCCCAAAACTAGCGACTAAAGCAAATAGCTACGTTAAACCGGCTCATGTGACGTCCGGTGGGAGGAAAGCTAGGGAGAGCCGAAAAGAAGGCCAGAGTGGCAAGGCCGAGATTTAGATGAATTTTAGTACTTACTTCTGATGTCTTGCAGCTGTATCTTCGTGTTTTTTGTGTGGTGTTGTATTGTGGAGTGTTTGTTGTGTATGATTTCTACCAGGAAAAGTCCTAACTAGAAAAAACCTGGTGCCTAGCCAAGAGGGCAAAACCTGTGCGTTTTTGCCAAATTGCACAGGAAAAATCCCTTTAGAAGTAATTACTTTACGTTATATCACTAGAGTGTCACTGTTTTGTGAGTCTATGAATGACTGAAAGGTAGCGGGTAGTACCGGTGATGCATCAGCCTCAATTGAAGCCAATGCCGCATCGGTGGGCAAGGAGGAGGTCAAAATCGGTAGGGTTCCCCCGACGCCGCCACCAGCACACCCGCCGGCGCCGACCGCCGCCGGACCCAGCCCCCGCCCCGCCCCTACCCCATCAGCTAACGCGGAAGGGCCAGGTGCGAGCCGGGCCCCAAGCAGCGACCGGCGCCGCCAAGCGCGCCGACAACAACTCGAGCTGAACCAAAGTTTCAATTCCAGTGAAGTCTCATATTCGGGTAGTCATAGTCGGTTGGTGTCAATGTTGGTAGCAATTTTGGCTCTCCCATCGGTAATGAAGTAGCTCTTAGAGCTGACGCTGCGACTCAGTGGTTGTCACGTTAGAACTAGGCAACGTCGGGAAGTCGCGTTCAGTAAGCCCGGTCAGGCCTTGTCGTGCCCCAGTGGCGAGGGAGGAGAGCCACATTCCCCCGACACCAGGGTTGTCCATAGGAGAGCCCTTAACGCCCGGCGGCAGCTGGCCGAACAGGTTCCCCCCCTGAAAGGCTTAATAACCAGACGGTTTAGGACCGACCGATCCTGTCTCGAGTGGGCCTCAACCGTGAAGCGGGATCCCTGTCGAGAACCGGGCAAGACCCAGAAGGGGGAAGTCAAGTCCAGTTGGGACCCCAGGATGTGTCCAGGCGCGCCGTCAGCAACGCTAGGAGGACGGATGTCAATTCCAGTGAAGTCTCATATTCGGGTAGTCATAGTCGGTTGGTGTCAATGTTGGTAGCAAATTTTGGCTCTCCCATCAGTAATGAAGTAGCTCTTAGAGCTGACGCTGCGACTCAGTGGTTGTCACGTTAGAACTTGGTAACGTCGGGAAGTCACGTTCAGTAAGCCCGGTCAGGCCTTGTCGTGCCCTAGTGGCGAGGGAGGAGAGCCACATCCCCCCGGCACCAGGGTTGTCCATAGGGGAGCCCTTAACGCCCGGCGGCAGCTGGCCGAACAGGTTCCCCCCCTGAAAGGCTTAATAACCAGCCGGTTTAGGACCGACCAATCCTGTCTCGAGTGGGCCTCAACCGTGAAGCGGGATCCCTGTCGAGAACCGGGCATGACCCAGAAGGAAAAAGTCAAGTCCAATTGGGACCCCAGGATAGGTCCCGGGCTCCGTCAAACCTCATGTTAAATGGAGTTTTCTAGTTTTGTGTTGTGCAAAAAGTTAAAAAGGAGTTCTAGCAAATCTGGATAGGTATCTCCTAGTATATTTTCGATGTTGAAAGTTATTTTATGTCTTTGCGTGTAATCAATCAATGGTTGTCTAAAACGATGATATTGTGGGCAGCTTATAAGAAAGTGTTTTATATTATATCTGACGTCATCCCCGCAATAGTGACAGTTTGGAGGAGGCATTCCTTCTATAATGTAATTATGTGTAATTTTGGTGTGACCCATCCGTAGTCTAGCAAGTATGATTTCCTTAATTCTAGTATCCTGACTAGAGGAGTGCCAATGTCCCACCTCTTGCTTAATAGGGTAAAGGTGAAAATGTGGGTTTACGTTCCAATCAAGTTGGAAAGATTTTTTAGAGGCTAATGCTATTGCGTTAAGGTAATCATTGACTGGGCAGCTAATTTGATTTTGTTGGGGGTCATTCAAGCTTTCTTTGGCTGCCAGGTCAGCTCGATCATTTCCACTTATCCCGCTATGACCGGGAATCCAAAGGAATTTGATGTTATGATTATTGGTATTAATAAATGATCTTATTTCATCCACTATGGGATGTGATAGTGAGTTGAGAGAGGCCAGAGCACAAATAGCTGCTCTAGAGTCTGAGCAAATGACTGCGTTATCAATGCTTTCAGTATTTACGTATTTTAGAGCTGCAAATATCGCAGAAAGTTCTGCTGTATATATAGAAGCAATGTCTGGTAGCCGGAAAAAAAGAGTAAAGTTGTTGTGCACAATTGCTGCACCTGTGCGGTTCTCTGATTTGGAACCGTCGGTATATATAAAATCATACTCATTATGTTCGTTTTTGAATTCATTGAACATCTCCTGGATTTCTAGGGGATGTATTAGGATTTTTGGGTCAGAGAAAAGAAGTGTTGTATCTAGTGGTTCAAATAGCCAGAAGGGCTGCAATTTGGGAACCAATTTAACGTTAGGTGGGTCAATTTTGTGATCTTGCAATACTTTGCTTATCCTTACGTTAATTGTTCGATAACGAGCTTGCTTGGTAGTTAGCCGTTGAGGTACTGGAATGTTCAGAATTTGAGAAGTAAGATTTTCAGGCGAGTTGGAGCGAGAGGTCCAGTTTAATCGACGGCTGGGGCTGGCTGGGTTGCTGACACCAGCTCTGGGTGATGTCGTCGTACATGTGGTGCCGCATGGCTGCGGCGGTGCATGAAGCTACCGTGTCGTGCGTTGAGTCTCTGAGGCTACAGAGAGCGTCACTGGGAGCGTCATCATCGCCCTCCGGATGTGTAGTCGCGATACCGGCTGCCTGTCGCTGCAGGCAGGCCTCGGTGAAGTGGCCCCGGCGTCTGCAATGACGGCACTGGCTGCGGTAGGCGGGACAGGATTTAGCGCGAACCGCGACAGAGGCTTTTACGCCATGACCTGTCCGACGACAATATTGGCAGACGTCGGCCGGTCCTGCGACTGAACTCTGTTGACGGCCAGCATCGCCAGCTGATACTCGCCGCTCCTGCTCGCCGATGCTCGCTTTCGCTCGCCGGTACTGGCTGCGGGCGGCGGCCACACCTTGAGACTGACCCAGCGTCTGAGCGGATCGCTTACCAGCCTCTTTTGCTTCGACGAAACGAATGGTCTCTTCCAGGGGGATCGGTGTCTGGCCTTGGGCGAGGAGGTCCAGTTGAATATCCCTGTCCGCTAGCCCCCTGGCGAGCGTATCGCGTGTGACTTCATCCTGGTAGCTGACGACCCGTCCGCATTCGCAGGTGACGTGAAACTTACAGACAGCCGCCTGCCCGCGAAGACGAGCGGCGAACGCCCTGACCGGCTCTTCGTGCTCCTGCGTCATGTTGTGGAGCTGGACGCGAGCCACTGCGAGGTTTTCCTCGCGGACGGCGAGACTTCGCATTGCGGCCAAGACAGTCTGTTCGTCCTTGGATGAGAGGGAGCCCCCCGAGAATCTGGTGAGGTCCCTGCGGAGGCCTTCGTCGCAGCATTCAAGCAGCTGGATGACGCAGTCTGTATCGGTGAGTCCGGTGGCTTTCTTGTACTCCGTCCATCGGCTGGTGAAATACTCCCAGTCCTCGCTGGATCCGGCAGCTGTCACGCGCGGTCTGGTGACCTTTTCGGCAGTAATGCTCACTGTAGGCCGGGTATGGGCCTCGGACTGGTGCATTTGAAGAAGTTGTACGACCACGATAGGTGCGGTATCTGCAGCGACGACGTATTCACAGCCGCTGAATGGGCAGGCTGTTGCCATGGTTCGAGGCTCGGGTTTCGACGTTATGCTTGATTGCAAATTAAGATATGTCCAACATAGATAGGCATGCGCGCCATTTCGATATTCTGTATTCGGAATTCAGTGAATGTTGGACATATCTAGTCCTGCGGACGAGACAGAAACAATGTTACAGAGGGAAGGCACTGCATACATGTCTACCCTTCGCCTTGCGAGTGGGGGAATATTTGTATCTATATTGAGATTCATTGCCGGAGTTGTTCTAAGACCTCCTGTTATTATTCTAAGTGCTGCATTTTGAATTACTTCTAGTTTGTTAAGGACCGTTTGAGATATATCACCGAACAAAAAAGCATTGTAGTCTAGAATGGGTCGAATTAGAGATGTATAGAGGCGAAGGAGCGTACGACGGTCTGCTCCCCACGTCCTTCCTGCTATA
This sequence comes from Amphibalanus amphitrite, assembly GCF_019059575.1. NCBI lineage: Eukaryota > Metazoa > Arthropoda > Thecostraca > Balanomorpha > Balanidae > Amphibalanus > Amphibalanus amphitrite. The sequence goes on along the minus strand of NW_024882426.1, from coordinate 97,449 downwards.
CATTTAAGAACATTTATGCGGCGGGCGCATCTAGCTTTGAGTTTTTCTACGTGATCATTGAAGGTTAGGCGTCTGTCTAGTGTCAAGCCGAGGTATTTAAATGACGTAACTAGTGGGATAGTTTGACCATTCAAATGCAAGGGGATGCGTGGAGAAATGTGCAGACGCTGCGTTGAGAAAATCATGGTAGCTGATTTTGCAGGGGAAATAAACACACCCCATCGGGAGCACCATTCTTGGATCAGATTTAGAGCTAACTGGATATATTCATTTGCCCTATCTACGCTGGGGTGTGAAAACCATATCGCCAGATCATCAGCGTAAAGAGAAAACTTAATATTAGAAGAAATACTAGGGAGATCTTTGCAAATATCATTAATAAGCATCAGAAAAAGTGTAGGTGAGAGCGGACTACCCTGAGGTATTCCATGCTCTTGTGATGTGCGCACTGAGTGTGCTACGCCACACCTAACAGAGAAGGTTCGGTTACTAATGAAATTTCGGAGGTAAGTGGCGAGAAGGCCGCGAACGCCCATTTGGTGTAATTTAATTAAGAGGGCAGAATGATGTACTTTATCAAAGGCGGCCTTAAGATCGAGAAATAGTGCTACCGTTACGTTATTGTTTTGAAATCCGCGCTGTACTGAGTCAATTATATGAACTAGGCCGTCGGACGTGGATCGGCCAGGCCTAAAGCCGTTTTGACAGTTTGTAAGTTTATTGTTTGATTCAATGTAAACTCTAATTCGACTATTCACCATTCTTTCTAGGATTTTTGAGGCACAACTACATAGAGAAATGGGGCGATAACTGGAGGGATCCTTTGGATCTTTTCCGAATTTTAGTATGGGGATAAGCGTGGCATCTTTCCAAGTATCAGGGAAGCTACCTTCTTCCCAGAGTTTATTTATTGCACTAAGAAATATTTCAAGTCCAGACTCTGAAAGATTTCGAAAAAAGGGGTAGGCTAGTAGGTCTGGACCAACTGAAGTATTACCGCATTTGCTGATGGCAAATTGAAGCTCCTTTAGTACAAATGGTTGATTGTAATGCTCTGTGTTGTCAGATTCGAAGTGGAGTGTTGAAAGTATGCTGTTGAGAGTGTTGTGTTGTTGCTGTGTGTAGATGTTGTGTGCTGATACTCGAGCGTAATGGGCTGCAAACTGGTTTGCGACGTCGTAAGGTGTGGTGTATTGTATGTTTTCAATTGAGAGATGAGGTATTTTAAAGTTAGGTTTACGTTTGAGTTTAAAGCATCTAATAAGGTTCCATATCTCACTAAGGGGGGTAAATCTGTTAAATTTACTGGAAAATTCTTCCCACGCCTCACGTTTTGCTTTAAGGATTGTCATTTTAGCATCATATCTAGCTTGCCTAGCCTCCTGTTCGTATCTAGGCGTAATATGTCTTTGGAATGCCCGCAACGCTCTGCGTCTCCGGGCTACCGCTTTCCTACAGTCATCGTTCCACCAAGGTGCGTGTTTTTGATCTTTCCGACCTATATTACGGGGTATATTGTCAAAAGCAGCTTGTGATATTACGTTAAGTATTTGATTTATTTCAATACATTCATTTTCGGTTTCAATTAGATTCTCATCAACGTATTCTCTAAATTTATTCCAGTCTGCTTTCTTAAATCTCCATTTTGGCATAAACAATTCTTGTTGTATTGAAGGTGCTCCTATCATAATATGAATGGGAAAATGGTCGCTAAAGTAAGTATCAATTTGAACTTCTGGTTTAAAAATAGGCGCTATTCTAGGTGTTGATATAACGAGGTCAATTACTGACTGGGTATGTCTCTCAATTGAAAGACTTTGGCGTGTTGGAGTAGTGTCGTTGAGAAAGACAAGCTGATGCTGGTCAAGTAAGGTGTTGAGTATGTTTCCGCGAGTGTTGTTTGTGGAGCAGCCCCAGGCTACGTGATGAGCATTAAAATCACCAAGTATGAGGGTCGGGGTAGGTAGTTGTTCAAAAAACTTATCAATTTCTTCACTAGGGATAACATTAGTTGGAGAAAGGTAAACTGATATTACGTTAATACTTTGTTCTGCAAGTTGAACATTAGTTGCTACATAATTAAGCGTCGAGTCTACGTTAAATTGATAGTGGAGAAGCTTATTTGATATATAAAGTGCCGTGCCACCTCGGCGGGGTTGTTCATTTACGTTATTGAAGTAGGCTGAGTAACCAGGCAAAGTAAAAGAATAGTTCTCAGCGTCTGAATCAAGGAAGCGGGTTTCTTGTATTGCGGCTATCAATGGTTTTTTGTCGGTCATATATTCTCGGAATTCTCCCCAATGGGATACTAGCGAGCTTGTATTCCATTGGAGAATGAATTCCTGTTTGATGCTACCCATGTTAGTGGTTAGAAAACTTTAAAGCGTGGTTTGACGGAGAACCGGGGAGCTCTGGGTGGTGGACGGGGATAAGGTCCGCGAGCTGCACCTGGAGACTGTGCGATTACGCAGCCGCAAAGACTGCTCTGAGTCAAGGGGCGACTGGATCTCCGTTATTGTTGAGTTCACGTCCTCTTCAGTGACACTGATTTCGTGTTCCACTGTTGAGGCTTCTGAGATTGGGGAGTTGAAAGGGGACTCCGTTTCCGCCGGGCTTCCCAGCTGGTCCCCTTTTTTCAGTGTAGCGACACTTTCAGTCGCTACGGGGGGTGCATGCGCAGTTATCTCTTTTCCGGATTCCTGCGCATGTGGCGCCGCTGCGCTCTTTGCGTCAGCAGGATGGCGCGGGTCGGGAGTCAGGCTAGACTGCCCCTGTTCGGAGTTGGGAGTTTGAGCGTGCTCTGCGCGCTCGGACTTTTCTGATCGGGTCGGGTGAGCGACAGCTGGCTGAGGGCCGGCTGCGTTTGGGCCACTTTGAATGGGTCGGCGCTGTGCGTGCTCGTCCCTGTGACCTGGAGCTCGCTTAGCGTGCTCCTGCCGGGTGTTCGTCAGAGGTGGCTCAGCGGCTCTGTCGCTTCGAATGGGTTGGCGCTGTGGGCGCTCATCCCTGCGACCTTGGTTGGGTTGCTCTTCCCGGTTGGGGTCGAGCCACTGCTGCGTGCGCTGGGCGCGTGCCGGCAGCTCTGGGAACTCTTGTTCCTCCGGGGGCCAGATGGGGCGGTTGAACCGCGGCCCGCGAGCATGATGCTCCTCTCGGGCGCGGGCCTGTTCGGTCCGATGAAGTTCGGCGGAATACCGCCGGATGGGGCATCGTCTGTCCCAGGCAGGGTGATCACCGCCACAGTGGGCACAGGTGCAGCTCGCGGCCTCACAGTGGTCTGTCGGGTGCTCGTCCGCGCACCTGCCACACAGCGGGTTACGGCGGCGGCAGTGTCGGGTGGGGTGATTTGCCCAGCAATTTTGGCACAGGGGCGGGGGCGGGACCCAGGGATCCACCTGTACTCGGGCATACCCGCACTGGATGTGGGTGGGGAGCTCTGTGCCCGAGAAGCTGACCCTGATGGTAGGGTTTGGTCCTCGCGTCGCGAGGTTCCTTGATGGCATTCGCTGCACCCGGATGACTTTTTGGGGAGCGAGCTCTTTCAGCAGATCGGCGTTGGTCATGTCCGACAGCATTTCACTGCGGATCACGCCGTGCACACTGTTTAGGTGCACCGCCACTTGCACGTTGACATCTTGACCCAAGATGGACTGGGTCGCGAGTGCTTTTTTAGTCTGGTTTAGGTTGTGGGTCTTTAGTAGGAGGGCTCCCGACCGGATCGGCTTAGCGTCCAGAACGGGGCCGAGCAACCGGTCAACTTCGCGGGCGAGAGCGAAGGGATTAGTCTTTTTAAAGTCCGTGGACTTGTCTTTTTTGGTTGCCAGGAGGAAGCAAGCTCCCTCCGGCGGTTTGTCGTTAAGTTCGAGGATGGCAGGGGGATCCTCCCCCTGCCGATACATGACCGGAACGGTCTGACTTGAGACTATGTCAAAGATTACTGATGAAAAAATATAAAAAAAATTGGGCGGAGCGGGCCGGCTTGCCGGTTACCGCGGAAAACCCGACTCACCGCGAGGAGGAAAGATGAGCGATGGGGGAGGGGGGAGAATAAGAGTCTCCCGAAGAGCGGGTGATAGGAAAGATGAAAAAGTCGACCTTGCCCTATATGACCTACCTAATTAGCTAAGCATATAGGGCTGAAGGCCAGGCAGAGGCGACCGGCACCAGTTGGTGCGCGGATAGCACGGCGAACCGTGTGCGCCCACCGCTGTAACGTGGCGAACCGCCCCCGTCACAGCAAGTGTCCTCGTGCAAAGGTCACGGCGGCACCCCTGAGGCGGCCGCTGCCCGTACGTTTAGGAGCCCATTGTCGTGACGTCATGACTGTGAGCAAAGGTCGCGGTAGGGGCTCTCCCGGCAGCCGGACGGTGACTCATACGTTAAGCTTGTCTCTCGCCGCGCCTGCGGGCATATTGGTAGTACTAGGAACGGCCAGCATGTGACCGCGGTTTTCGGCGACATTGTCAATTCGTTTTTCGACTCTGCTGTTCGCTGCAAGACCAATACACATAGAAAACGGCTCGGGCATTTGGAGAAGAGCGGCTACTCTGAGGCGAGGGAAGAACACGGAGATTCACACAAACGACCTGACTAGGTTGCACCGGCCACAGTCGACCGAGGTGGGCTTCCGCGCCCTTAAAGACGCCTCTGACTGGCCATTGCGCTGACACCCTGGTCGGACCACGGTCATTGATCGGACCCTGCCACTGGTTCGTGCTCAGGCTGCCTTAGCGGGTAGACCTGCTCGACCAGACGCCCCACTGGTGGGCGAGTGCTCGGTTCCGACTTTCACCGCCGGTCCAACAGCGTTCTGCTGGTTCCCGCCGATCCGGTTACGACACCGCAAGTGCCGTACCGACTCGGGCGTCCCAGGTGGGCGTAACGGTTACCACACCAGTTCGCGACCCCCAGGCTCTGTCAGCCGTCGTACGGCTCTCGGACGGACACTCTAATAGATCAGCCACAGATCAATAGGTTGTCACAGACCGTCCGTCCAGCCAAGCGCTACCCACAGCGTAGTACGACAACATAAACCGAGAGATTATTCAAGATAGACAAACCAACATAGTCTGTATATCTATGCAAACCAACAACACATGACGTCATACTCTAGCGCAGATTGGCGGGTAATTCAAACGTAAACAAAGAATTCGATAACCTTGAATTTGTTATTTCGATTCGTGCAGATTCGTGTGCCGTGTGCGTCTTTTTTTTTTTGTCACGGCGGAACGGAATTGAGCAAGTAAACCAAAAACTTTTGTATTTTCCTGTAAAATCATTCTGTTTCATGTCTATTTAATGTGCTTAATGTGTTTCTACTGATCTTTCCTTGAGCATTACACATGTTTCACATCCCTATTTGATGATAAAGCGTGGACTTGTCAGCGTCAGAAAGCAAATTGAAATCCACCAGACGAGCACTGAATAATAATCATAATTGTAATTCGTCCGAGCAACATTGAACGGTAAGCAAGTTTATCATGCATTGCATTTTGCTTCATTTTCCAGCGGTTGCTTATATTTACTTCTATAATAGTCGCGTAGTTACTTCTGGTTACTTCTATTATACTCACGGGGCTTATAAATTGAAAGTAAGCCTTTCAGAACAAGCGATGTTTGCCAGATGTTTGCCGACTTGGATAAAATCCATGGCATTCACAGCCTTTCACATTGGATAGGTAGGTAATTGCCGACACCAAAACAAACTTTGGAACGAATCACCGGTCATGAAGGTACTAGGTACTTAGGTACCTGTTTACCAGTTTATCCAGATTGAGATCATATCGAAATCTTCCCAAGCTCCATTCTGATTCATCTCTTCCTCGGCATCCATTTCTATGCGGCACGTCATCAGTAGGTGTCCATTTCGAACCTCTTGCAGCAGTAGTTTGACTGAATCACCTGACACCTGATGCACCCAGGCGATGAGGTCGCAGACCCTCTGAGGGGCGGCAGACGAACCTACCTCGGACGGCATAACGCCCCGTCATCGTCTGACGTCAGTGCTGTGCGGACGGGACATCGGGTCGCATCTCCGTCTCCCGAGCGCCATGTACTCCCGCTCCAAACGCGGCAGCAACTTCCTTCAGGAGTCTGAGCGGTCGCTGCTGCGCTCGCGCCGCGACACCGCCTGGCAGAACGAGCTGGCCTCCCGCAGCCAGTTGCAAGCTGTCTTCTCTTCGTCGCGGGCGACGGAAGCGACCAGGACTGGTGCGGCGGCGCGGACGACCGGGGGCCCGTCCGCAGCTGCGGCGCCGGCCGCCGGCGGGGCCCAGGAGGGCGGCCCGGTGACCCAGCGTGGCTCGGTGGCGGACACCGTGCGCCGCCTCTCGGACCCGGTGCGCCGCAAGTCGAGCGGTCTGCCCGAGTCGCAGTCAGGCCTGCTGCCCAGCGCCAGCATGGGCCCGCTGGCCTCGGCAGGTGCGCTCTGCGCGCCCACGTGCCTGGACGCCTCCTGCGTCGCCGAGCTGCTGGCCGAAGGAGGGCCCGTTCCAGGTTGCTGGTGTGTTCGTTGCTAGTGGGAGGGGTCGCGAAAATCCATCCAAATAACTCGTTTCGTAGGCCTATTTAACATGTACTGGATTATACGCTGACGTGATTACTTCAGTGAACAACTTATAAGCGCATTGCATGACAAACGTATTCCATTCCTTAGAAGTCAAATATGATATGTAAGATAAGAAGAAAAAAAGAACAGGTGGGCTTCTCGATTATCAAAGTGGCAATGCTGTCGATCGACCCGCCATTCACCGGCAGAAAGGATTGACGTCAATTCACGATATTGCTGGCTAAATTATTCTTAAATGTCTTTAGTTTCTGCAGCCATTGCAGCGACGTATCGTGCGTGATTGTTTCCCGTTTTCAGTACGGTTCAACGCCATAAATGAAGACGATGTCGTGCAGTTTCTCAACGCTAACCCAGAGACGATCTCTCACTATGTCAAGGAGTATGTCGACGTTCCAACTATCAAGGTTTGTGCTAATTTATTTCCGATCACTATGCCTTTATCCGCCTATCTAAGGCCTTTACATCCCTCTAGATTGTTTAGGTGAAATTCGTAACACGTTTCGAGCTCAATATTTATCCGAAGTGACATGTGACGGACGGTGATGAATTTCTGTCGCTATAGAAATATACATAAATTGCTACCCTTATGCTAATCCTGATGGCTGATAAATCATACACCCGCTCATAAAATTTATTACGCCATCTTACTCTCACAAAACCTCACCTGCCATTCCCACCCATCCAGACAATCCATTCCGCCCCGCCGTCCTGACCCACCTCCTCTCCGGCGGCGCCGCAGGGCTGGCTGTCGGCCAAGTCGTCGGGGGCGGTTCGCACGCTGGTCGCTCCGGCCGGCCACCACAGCACCTACGGTGAGGCGGCCGCCGAGACGCTGCGCCGCCACCTGCTCGACGAGGCCTCGCACCCGGACCACACGCCCCGGCTGCTGCACGAGCTTGCCAGGGTGGCCGCCGTCGCTGTCGGCGCCGATGGTACGTCGGGAAGGGGGGGGGGGAGTTGTGTGCCCCCCTCTCGTATGTGGGGAGGGGGCGCCTAGTCGGGCAATTCGCTATCCATGTGTGCTCATGTTGAGACAGGGGGGGGGGGGAGGGGCAGGGTAGGCTATATCTATCGTCGCCGATGCGCTGGAGGATTTCTATTTTATTTTAAATACGAGCCGACGCAGACGTTTACTTTTCGCCGCTCATTGATAATTTTTCTTAGCAATTAAATTAGCAGTATCGGACGGAAGCGAAACGTATGCTCAATCCACTCGGCTGGGCTTATTCTGAACATATGGCTTGCTCGATTTGGAATAATCTTGGTGTTTTTTTTGCGGGATGGGCAGTTGTTATCATTGCCAGTGTCAGTGAAATGGGTGAGCAGCAGTTCGTACACATTGCCCCCGGCCGGCGTACTTGTAGCTAAGTTTTCTTGGTCGTAAATACGGCTTTATTACTGTCTAACCGCGCGTAAATAAAGATTTCGTACTGCCGTGAGTATAAACGTCCGTATATTTATCTACTGCGGCGTAAATAGAAGAAACCGTGACCTGACCTGTCCCGCAGGGTTCACCCTGTTCCTGATCGACTCCAAGCTGAACGACCTCATCGAGTACACACCGGGCCGGGACGACTTCGTCCAAACAAAGGCATCCATCAAAATAGGTGGGCTAGTTCAAACTCGCGACTGAATAGTAGATGCCTTGGGAGGATGATGATGTGTATTTAGTATTTAGCTGCACCTACGAATTATCCTCGTATGTTGTCCTCTCACTCCACTCTCATTTCAATAGCCGGTCTACACAGCCGGCCGGTCTCCGGTGTCGGTCGGTCGCTCGTCGCCACCCCGTCAGTCCTCCCTCCCATCCCCACCTCTCCCCTCCTCTGGTGACCTCCCCCCCCCCCCTCCCGGCGCCTCCAGTCGACCGGGAGACGCCGTCGGCGCTGGCCGCCGCCACCGGCGAATCGCTCACCGTCGAGTCCATCACCTGCGACAAACGCTTCCCGCACGGATTCGGGCCGGGCGTCTCCGAAAAGGTAGGTGTTGGCTGGTAGCTGTGCGCCGAGTGGTGGGCCTGTCAGGGTGCATGGTGAACTACGACTTCAAGGTAAAGTCGGGACTTTGCTTGTTTTTTTTTTGTCTGTCTGTCTGTCTGTCTGTCTGTCTGTCTGTCTGTCTGTCTGTCTGTCTGTTTCTTTGTCTGCTGTCGCCTGCTTATTTGTTTTTGTACGATCCGATTTTTTTAGTGTAGTGAGACCATCAATTATTTGGTTTTGCTGGGATACGCTCTTTGAGTCTAATGATATCTGCATTTCAGGGCCTCGGGATCGGATATCAGGATCTGGGAGAGGAGGGGGGGGATAGAAGGGGAGCGTAATTGGTACGGGCGGCCACCATAGTGCGCTGCCGCGGCGGTGTTCGGCCCGAGGGATAGGCCACTCAGCTGCGCTAACGGTCACCGGCTCCGCAACGGAGTATGGTCTGAGAGAATCTACTCACGTCGAATAACAGCGATTGTACATCATGATCGTCCATCAAAGCAGTGACATTCCATCCCGGGACAAGGGGACGGGTTTTGAGAAATAAGCCGTGACGTGTCCTGATAATTGATAAGAAGGATCAATTTTCGAGGGCGGGACCACCACCATGTACCCTCCCCGCCCTCAGGACCGATAGGCCCTAGTGCTTCCTTGGGGTACCGTGTGATACGGTATAAGTACTATACATACGGTGTATTTTACTCTCCCAGTCACAAGGGTCGGTGGCGACGCTGGTGGCACCATATGTTGCCTTGCGGTTCTCTACCCCGTACCCTGCCCGGGGCCGATCGGCTCTGAGTGCTACCTATGATACGTCAGAGGGTGGTACAGAGGGTCTGTGATGCAGTGCTGTACCCTGTAGGCCTGTGCGCTGTAGCCTCCCCAGGACCAGTCGGCGATGGTGGTAGTAGTGGTACCATATAGTGTTGTGCTGTTCATATCCCCAGGACCGATCGGCGCTGGTGGTGCCCCTGCCCGGTCTGGCGGTACTGGAGCTGCGCCGCGGCGTGCACCACGAGCCGTTCGAGCCCGGCCACCTGGAGGCCGTGAACGCCATCCTGGTGTGGTTCAACATCGCCATCAACCGGCTACAGGTGGGCAGGTGCCGGCCGTAGGATGCACGGAAGAACCGGGGGTCGTAGTCAGCACCAGCCGGTCGCGTATCCAGTTACCTTGTGTCTAACCGTGAACTTTGTTAACTCTTAAGGTGTTTAAAGCTACGCCGATTTTTATCTGTCACAATCAGTACCCGCGCCCCAGTTGCCACTTTGACCTCTATCTTTCGTCGCTTTACACCCCGTCCCCCTTTCCGTCTCCGTCGTCAGCTGAGCGAGGTGCTGCAGCACCAGCAGGAGCTCAACTCGTTCCTGCTGGAGGTGGCCAGCGCGCTCTCCGACGAGCCATTCGGCCAGGAGGCGCTCATCTCCAAGGTGATGCTGCAGGCCAAGGCGCTGGTGGCCGCCGAGCGCGTCACCTTCTTCGCCATGGACGAGGAGAAACACGAGCTGTACGCCTCACTGTTCGATGACGGACAGGTGGGTGTAACGTGATGTCTGTGGTGGGGGAGGTGGTGGCATGACTTACGCTGTCAGTGCTCTTCAGACAGATGATAGAGAAAATATGGTCTCCTTCCGGCTCCGAAGGTGCCAGCATGCGGTGTGGAACCATAATGCGTGACCCAGTCCACCCTTCTTTTTTAGCTCCCCCCCCCCTCTCTCTCTCTCTCACTCACTCACTCACTCACTCACTCACTCACTCACTCACTCACTCACTCACTCACTCACTCACTCACTCACTCACTCACTCACTCACTCACTCACTCACTCACTCACTCACTCACTCACTCACTCACTCACTCACTCACTCACTCACTCACTCACTCACTCACTCACTCTCTCTCTCTCTCTCTCTCTCTCTCTCTCTCTCTCTCTCTCTCTCTCTCTCTCTCTCTCTCTCTCTCTCTCCGTCGCCCTCGCCCCCTCCCTCCCTCTCATCCTTTATCGTCCACCGCTAAACCATCTCCACTCTCCGTCCTCCGACAGACCATCAACGGCTCGCCGGTGCTCAGTAAGCGGCACGAGATCCGCTTCCCGGCCGAGCGCGGCATCGCCGGCCACTGCGCCCGGCTGGGCCAGGTGGTGAACGTGCAGGACGCCTACTCGGATCCGCGCTTCAACGCCGAGGTGGACCGCAGCACGGGCTACCGGTCGCGCAGCCTGCTGGCCGTGCCCGTGAAGGCGCAGCACCGTCTGCTTGGCGTCCTGCAGGTGGTCAACAAACTCGGTAAGCTCGACATGAGGATGAGAAAATGGCACGCGGGGTGGACAGGACACAAACACACGCGTTGTTTATATTCGACGCTGAGTAATGCGTATGACGAGTTATTTGCGCCGTTTGCGTTTGGCGGCGGGCGGGCGTATTTTTATAGTTCTAAGTTCCAACCTTCGGATCCGCAACGCTACTCGAAAAGCGCTGCCCGGGCCTAATACGTATGGCGAGTTCCTAGACGGGCGTTTGGGCCACACTGCTTACTTCGCAATTAATTTGCGTCGTCGTAAGATTGACTCACTGTGTGTCTTTACTGTGCGCCAGACGCCGACTGTTTCTCGGAGACGGACGAGGCCTCCCTGAAGATGTTCGGCATCTACTGCTCGCTGGCGCTCTCGTTTGGCGCACTGCACGAGCGAGGTCAAAAGAAGGTATGCACGCAGGTGTCACAGCGCTACCAAACCAGACCAGGCCAGACCGGTCGGCTACTATAGAGCGGCGGGACCGGTTTTTACAGTGGCTCGTAAACAGGAAACCGATATAACGGAAATGGGATCAGTGACTTCAATTGATGGGTTGCTTGTTAGACTTCCTATGAATAATTTTAATCCATGTCATTTTACCGGCAATTATTTCTAAAATCCTAAATAAATGGGGGTTGCGAAGATTTCTGCCCGACCGAAAGTCACGTGGCCTGACCTGACCTCAGGACAATCAGCTGAGCGTGGCCCTGGACGCCCTGGAGTACCACACGACCGCCTCGCCGGCGGAGCTGAAGAAGTACATGGAGCAGCCACTGCCGGCCTCCATCCCCGACTCGTTCGACACGTGAGTTGGTGCGCTCCTCTGGCGCGGCACTGACGCCGCTCGGGATCAGCGGGATGTTAACGGCAAGTCGTCGGCGGTGCGGCGGCGGGGCTGGTTAATACTCGTGACTAGTTGAAACTCGCGCAACTTCTTCATTCAGATTTCCAGCTCGCCACTGCCGCCCCTTCCCAATATCCGTCATGTCTGGGCTCACTGTTTTTCTTGCTTCGCTTCCCTTTCCCAACAGGCATCAATACTACCCGGTTCCTGATCATGTGTTACCTGAACTGTTTTTATCCAGTTTCCTGACATGCCTCCTGTCCCTTGTCCCGTCCCACTCCGACCAGGTTCCGCTGGGCGCCCGAGCCCAGTCACGACCTGAGTCGGCTCTACCTGCACATGTATTTCGACCTGCTGGGCGAGGGCGCGTGCGGCGGCGCCCCGGAGCGGGTGGTTACCTTCACCACCACGGTCATCAAGTCGTACCGCCGCGTGGCCTACCACAACGCCACGCACGCCTTCATGGTGGCGCACACCATGTACAATATCCTGAAGAGGAACACCAACGTCTTCAGCCGGCTGGAGGTCGGCAGAGGGGGGAGGGGGGAGGGGAGGACGGCGTTTATAAGGCAGGATTGTTTAATACACTGGCTGAGAAATCTTTAGATTTTGGTCTCATCCGTCGGCCACGCTATCGTGTCGCACACGTCTCTTGGCAAACACACTAATTGCCATTGCAATCATGCGATCCCGAACTTGCCAACGTTTACTCTCATTTTCTTCTTTGCGACAGGTCTCTAGCCCCGTTTCATTGCCCGTGTGAAACCTGACACCCTCCCGTGCCCTCAATCCCCGTTGTTCCGAGTCACCCCATCCTCCCAGATCCTGACCTATCCCTTCTCCCCATCCAGCTGCTGTCACTACTGGTGGCCTGCATCTGCCACGACATCGACCACCGCGGCTACAGCAACACGTACGCCAAGGCGGCCACGCCGCTGGGCGGCCTCTACAAGGCGTCGGTGATGGAGAACCACCACTTTGCCACGGCGGCGGCGGTGCTGCAGCGGCCCGGGCACGACATCCTGGCCGGGCTGACGGCAGCCGACAGGAAGGAGGTGCGTACTGCGTACAGACGGATCGGCGCGTTATAATTGTGGACGGTTATATCGATAGACGGATGGACGGAACGGTGAACATAAGGAACGGTATATGTAGTTAGACTTTCAAATGACCTTTTCCTCGATAATTAATTAAAAATGCAATAAAAAGCAAATATTATATTGTTTGGCAAATTTTCGAACAACAGTTCATTCTCAAGCCACATGAAACAATTGACAATTGTTGACAATTGACAATTGTTGTCAATTCATTGACAACAATTGTCAATGAATCGACATTAAGTCATTGTTAAGTCAATGAATTAAGTCATTGTTCATTCTCAAGCCACATGAAACAATTGACAATTGTTGACAATAATGAAACAATTGACAACAATTGTCAATTATTGACAATTGTTGTCAATTGTTTCATGTGGCTTGAGAATGAACTGTTGTTCGAAAATTTGCCAAACAATATAATATTTGTTTTTTTATTGCATTCTCAATTAATTATCGAGGAAAAGGTCATTTGAAAGTCTAACTACATATATCAAGATGTTCCTCGCTAGAGCGATTCATACTATTTCTTCATAAGGAACGGTAGATGATATGGAACGACTCTTTACTTCATGGGCAACGGCGCAATTATCGTTGCTGTCCCTTTGAATTGCAATATAAAGCTGACGTGACCCCGAGCGGTTTGCAGAAAATCCGGCACTGTCGCCGTTACACCGTCCAGCTTATCGATCGTTACGGTATCGTTTTCTGTGTATTCATTTTTCAGCGATATATTTGTGTTCGTCTGATGATAGAGCAGTTTTGCGACTGGTCCGTCGTTCGCCACTAGGTGGCGCTTCTGTTCCACGAGCGCTGGATGGTCGTATCTCTCTCAGTCAGAGAAGACGTCCAGTCACTTGAGCTCAGCTCCCTCAGCTGCAATGTCCATCTTTGAGAACGATGTCTGAGCTCAAGTATTTCCCATGCAATAGTGTACCAGCCGAACTACTTGACCGACATCCGGCATCCCTCAGATGCCGGACCAGATGTATGTACGAGTATGAGGATGTACTCCGTAGTACTCGTACATACACAGTTGTCCTCTGACCTGATCAGACCTCTGACTCATCCCCTCAGGTGCTGGACCTGATGTACGAAGCGATCATCGCCACTGACCTCGCCGTGTACTTCCAAGTTCGGCCGAAACTGGAGTCGGCCATGACCGGCCAGTTCAACATGCACCAGACGGAACACAGGTCAGCTGAAATGGAGCACACGTCAGACACGGAACACAGGTCAGAAATGGAGCACATGTCAGACACGGAACACAGGGCAGAAATGGAGCACATGTCAGACACGGAACACAGGGCAGAGACAGAACATACGTTAGAGACGGAACACGGGTCAGGGACGAAACTCTTTTTTGTCTATTTCTTTCCCTCGCTCACCGCCGCTTGAACCATCGGCTGATACCGTCCTTGCCTCCCTGTACTCTCTCCAGACGTTGGTTCCGCAGTGCGATGATGACCTGTGTGTCTCCCCCTCCCTGTACGTCAGACGGTGGTTCTGCAGTGTGATGATGACCTGTGTGTCTCCCCCCCTCCCTGTACGTCAGACGGTGGTTCTACAGTGTGATGATGACCGCCTGTGTGTCTCCCCCCCCCTCCCTGTACTCTCCAGGCGGTGGTTCTACAGTGTGATGATGACCTGTGTGTCTCCCCCCCCCCCTCCCTGTACGTCAGACGGTGGTTCTACAGTGTGATGATGACCGCCTGTGTGTCTCCCCCTCCTGTACGTCAGACGGTGGTTCTGCAGTGTGATGATGACCGCCTGTGTGTCTCCCCCCCCTCCCTGTACTCTCCAGGCGGTGGTTCTACAGTGTGATGATGACCTGTGTGTCTCCCCCCCCCTCCCTGTACGTCAGACGGTGGTTCTACAGTGTGATGATGACCGCCTGTGTGTCTCCCCCTCCTGTACGTCAGACGGTGGTTCTGCAGTGTGATGATGACCGCCTGTGTGTCTCCCCCCCCCCCTCCCTGTACTCTCCAGGCGGTGGTTCTACAGTGTGATGATGACCTGTGTGTCTCCCCCCCCCCCCCTCCCTGTACGTCAGACGGTGGTTCTACAGTGTGATGATGACCGCCTGTGTGTCTCCCCCTCCTGTACGTCAGACGGTGGTTCTGCAGTGTGATGATGACCGCCTGTGTGTCTCCCCCCCCCCTCCCTGTACTCTCCAGGCGGTGGTTCTACAGTGTGATGATGACCTGTGTGTCTCCCCCCCCCCTCCCTGTACGTCAGACGGTGGTTCTGCAGTGTGATGATGACCGCCTGTGACCTGTCGGCCGTCTGTAAGGCCCCGGAGGTGGTGCTCGAACATACCCTCGAGCTGTACGTCGAGTTCCACGAGCAGGTGAGGAGGCACACGTGTGGCTGAGCTAGTCTGACAGACGGCACCTGTGTACGAGTAGACAGGCCCAGTGCTGAGCTCAGACAGTGGAAATGGGACGACGGCAACCAATGTCGGCTGTGGGGTTAATATACGGTAGTGCCTGAGCGGTACGGGTGACCAGTGATCATGTCAGCGACAGACAGGCAGTGTGGTTTCGTTTAGTCGTTGCTGTGATGCCTTCTCGTTCTGGGCCCTGCTCGCGCTGCCTCACTTAGGCATTTGTACTTAGGTATGTGAAGCGGCTGACAGATATGAACTGAACGGTCGGTATGGTAGGTTGAGTGGATAATTTCATGTTTATCGGACTTACGTAACTTTCCAGTCAACGTAGCACGTACCCTTTTGTGGATGCATTGTGATTTTGAATATTTATCTAAACACGTCGGCGTTTTGTTTTCACATTCCCCGGTGGCAGTCATTTTAGTGCTCTCACGTAAACGGCAGCTCGGCCTTTCAGCGATATCAGGATAAGTATAGGCTATAGCGCCCCACACCAGAGATTCGTTTGTTATTCATCGGCCGTCGGCTTCCGGACGGCATACTGATGGGACAGACCGACGACCCGCCGCCGCTGAGCCAAGCCGAGCCGTGCCCACCACCGCCACCGTCCTGATCGGCTGTAAGGGTTTACGGGTGTAAGAACCGGCGCCGCATACCAGCTGCGTGCGTTTCAAGTGATTGTGGGATGTAATTCCAGCACGATGTAGTAAGTAAGAACTAGCGGCAGTATCGTCGGAACTCGTTTCCTGTCCTCCGTAAGCTTTTCCCGGCACTGACCCTTTCCACCATCCAGGGAGACAACGAGAAGAAGCGGGGTACCACGCCCGACCCCATGATGGACCGTACCAAGGCGCTCAACCTGCCTAATGACCAGATCAACTTCATCAAGTACATCTGCATGCCGGCCTACGAGCTGATCTCCAAAGGCCTGCCTAACACCAACGAGATGCTCGTCAACGTCAAGTAAGCGTATAATCGCTGCGGTTCATGCCTTGGTTAATCGATTTGTGACATACTTTGCTTAAGTTTTGGTTGTGCTTTCGTGGATAAATTATCTGTCGGATATAAAACATGCAGCCCGCCGATCAGCGTCGATCCGTGGTTCCCTAGGACCGCCAGTACCCAGCGCCCCCGTCCCATCATTGGCATTCCTGGCGGTCTCGCCGCCCTCCCCACCACATAGGTGGCAGCACCCATCCCGTATTCACCACCAGTCGTCCCCACGGCCGGATATGTCACGTATTCGGCACGGTGGCGGCTCTGACGGGCTATCTCTCGCCTCATCCACCGCCGCCCGGTAGGCAGTTCCGTACGCAGTCTGTCGGCAGCTGTGCCGCTCCCACGCCACCATGTCGCCGTGTCATGTCGGTGCTTGTGTTCTACCCCTCCCCCCTTCTTCGGAACGGCCGCAGGCGCTTGTCTGAACGCCTCCCCCCTCGGTCACAGGCGGACGCTCGAGTACTGGGCCGACCTGCGCACCAAAGACGCCAGCGTCTGGAAGCCGTACGCCAGCTGGCCCAAGCCGGAGCACCACGAGACGCGGCTGCAGCTGCCGCGTCGGCAGTCGAGTCGGTCCCCGTCGCCAGCCCGCCCGTCGGCAAAGTAGACGGTGGCTGACCGCGGTCCCAACAGCTGCCGAGCCAAGCAGCACTCTCGGTCAGCCGCTCAGGACAGTTCTAGTTAATATTTTTGTTTGAACAGTGCGAGAACAATGTTCTTCAGATTTAATCGTGTGCAAGCGGTGTTATCAGAGTTTCAATGGCGCTTAAACGACATTTTTAGAGTTCAAATAATCGTGTACGGAGTAGGGACAAAGTTTTTTTTGCAACTGCGCGCTTATTGTTACTTTTCTACGTTATCCACGAATTACGCGTGAAGAAGATTTCGGTAATGCCAAGCGATTTATTCTGCAATAAAACGTTAATTTGCCATCCTTATCTCAAAGTCCTACAGCACACAAATTTTACCACCAACTCAGCGCCTGACACTTCCAGAGAAGCTACACACTATGTACAGGTATACGCAGCGGATTAAACAGCTATGTAGGGTATCTGACTAACAACAGCTACGCGATTTACACATGAAATCACAGAGCGGTCGGCCGTGTACAAAACTAACCAAACAAAATGCGTCATCACGTTGCCCTCTGGCGATTTCCAGACGAGTTAACCAAACTCGCACTGGCACACGGTCTCACTCTTGCACTCCGCACGCGCACGTGCGCGCCGCGCGCAGATCACCGCACTCTCTCACCTCCGCACCCACGGGAGCCACTCGGAGTTCGTCGGCGGCGGTGCCCAGCCGCCCGCTCTTGGCACCCACGCACTTGCCAGTGTAAAGTCAACTGATATAGGCACTAGTCAAGTCACCGGAATTTCACAGTAACACGGTAGAGACAGTTCCGACGATGCAGATCTATTTAATCCTGGTTCTGATCTTCCAAGAAGCCACATTAAGATAGATCTGGAAAGAAAGAAATCAACTATCAATTTTTTCAACGATGCCAATTTCATACACACTAACAGGTTGACGTATGGTTATGCCCCTGAGCAATAAAAATCAGCGTTCTGATTTATCCTGCAGCCCTGAATTCTGAGTGGGCCAGGAGGTGTTCCGGTTAATACTAAAATGCTCCAAATTAATTTCTAACAAATCCATTCAAATTACATGAACTGCGAAAAAGTTAAGGGGATACGAGTGAAAACGCCTCGCGATGCCACATTCAGCGCAAAAATAGCCGCGAACTTTGTCTTCTGGACGACGAAAAAGGTCAGAGACGGCCGTTTGGCTGATACCGTCCCACACTTCAGGTTATCGGGCGCCCTCCAGCGTAATAACGGGAACTGCTCTCCCCTCCCCGCTCCCCGGTTTCCAATTCCGGAGGCCCGCGCACAGGCCCCCGGTGCGGTCAAAAGCACTGCCCTCCGATCGCAAAGCTCGCGCACCGCGACTGTCCGATCTAACCTGACGGAGCACGGAACATTGAACGCGGAACATGGTATTGAACATTGAACGTGGACAGAATCCAAAGGAAGACTCGTCGAATATTATTACTCCCGTCATATAAGTCGGGTCGGTTGGGCTTCGCCCACCGACCCGCATTAAAGCATGCAACATTACCCTCTTAAACCAATTTGCCGATTTCTGCTGAGCTCCGTTGACCACGTGCCGCCCCAGGCACATGGCGCGATGACCCAGCGACAGCCGGCGGATTACATAAGCGCCGCGCTCGGTACCGGATCACCCGAGAGCGGCGGTATGGGGGACGTCAGAGCTATATATTGACGTCAGTCCGGGCGGGCTGGGCCGCGTCCCGAAATGTCGAGCACGCTCGACTTTCACACCGTAATTCCATCGGATGGCGCCGATACCCGGAATAGCTGGATCAGACTGCGGCGGACCACAGCCGCCACCAGCTCCGTCCCTCTCTGATATTGATCCCGGGAGTGAGTCATGCACTAAACGGAACGGACTAGCTACCGCGCCGGACAGCTGGGAACGCCGCTGACGGGGTAACAGGACACGGTACTCACAGCTGGGCGCCGCGCTGCTCTCGAAGTTCCGGACGATCTGGTCCTGTGTGAACTTCACAAACATGTCGTACTGCTCCTGCAGCTTGGTCGACAACACGTTGTCGTACTCCTCCCGTATGTGGTTCTCGCGCTCGCGCAGCATCCGCTCACAGATCATGCCGACCTGACGGAGAGGAGGGACGTCAGCGCCGCTACACGATGTTACCGAACTCAGGAAGGACAGACACTTTTTAAAGTCATAATGCTAGCAAAACATGACATTTGTCTAGTTATACTGCTCTGTCAGACGTCGATAACTGGAAAGAAACAACAAAATTGGCAAGACATTGTTTGTTTATTGGGGCTTAAGGGCGCGCCGACTACAAGGAAATTGGCAAGACAGCTGCTGCCTGCTACAGTACACCTCCATCCTGCACCACACTACTAAGGCCATCCAAAACCCCTGCCGGCGTCTGCTAACCCTCCCCTCTCCTACCTGTTTGAAGGTGAATAGCGGCTTGTCCGCCTTAGATGTGGTGGCCGCCGCGGTGGCCGAGCAGCCGGCGGCGGCGGAGGCGGCGGGCGCGGCGGCCGACGCCGGACTGGGCGTGTCCGAGTCGCTGCTGCTGTCGGAGTCGACGCCGTGATACTGCAGCTGGCGGCGCCGGTGCAGCCGGCGGATCTCGTCTCGCACGCTCGCCGCGATCATGTCTGCCGGCGGAACAGTGACGGTTCAATGGGACGCTGATATCTGGTAAAAAAGGAATCTAATCGCACTTTATTAGTTCAATTAATAATAAATGGATGAATGAACACTAAACAATCAGTTGGGCCACAAAACAGTCAAATGTGAAACCATTAAAAGTTCGCATTTAAGAATCTAAAAGCCTCTCCATTAAATTGATTGACAGTTGATTCATGTCATGGGGCCTGAGATAAGGGTTGTTTTTGCAAGGGCAAACCCTGGTTTGGAAAAAGTCCATGAAAAGTTCTACAACTTGGTACATGAGTGAAATATATTAAGAATGCACCAATGTCAACTTGCTGTTTTCATATTCATGTTCTATGAAATGGTACTGGTGTGTTGTTTCTAGTTTATCTTTAAAAATAGATCTATTCTTCTCTGTATATTTAGAAAAATGCCTTCAATTATTGCCCTAACATACTTATTACCAGTGTTTAAGGCAGAAAAATATTGATGGGGGCAAGAGTGAGCTACCTAAATAAAAGTTAGGAATGAAACAAAAATATGTTAGCAATCATGTCAGTAAATTAGGGTATCCCAACAGCATCATACTTTAGAATGACTTAACAAAAGCATCACCTAACACTTATTTCAATTCACAAGCAAATCAAAATATAAGCATCATCACAAATTGAACATGAACATAGACAGTTAGGCAGCAGACAACATCCGGTTGTTAGACTGCAGGCCTGAATAACTTTGAATGGGGAGTGATCTACAATGTTGATTGAATGTATTAATCCTTCAATAGGTACTGTACCTTCTTGCCATTTTTCAGTACACATAATGTTACACATGGTTAGTAAAAAAAAACTGGGCAATCTATCTGCATATCTGACCTTGAAAGGTACAGAGGATACTGCAGCTGAGAGAGTTCCAAAAGACAGAAAATGCAGAAATGTTATTACAATGGAAAGCAACTGCTCAACAACACCTCAAGCATGCACCAAATGAAGAGCCTGCAGATATTTTATGTTTAAATGCCAACAATATAGGTAATGTATGACAGTTGTTTCAGGCACATTGCATATAAACACAAAAGGCATAGAAAATAACTAACTAGATATGAACATCTCTTCTCACATGAAAACAATTGAATAGTGAGTGACCCACCTGCAGAAACTTTGGGCGTAACCGCCTGGAAGGGTGTGGGCTTGACTTTCTGTTCCGAAGCAGCAGTTGGAGTCACAGACAAGGGGATACACCGCCTTCTCTTCGGAGATCTTCCAGGACTTCCGAATGGATCAAAATCCAAGCTCCTTTTCAACGTGACACACGCCATCTCAAGTGTTCCACACCAAACAGGACCTAGTGACAAAAAAAAAACGTTCACTGGTTGAGGACCCGGCGGAGCCTGCTAAATGCGAACCTCTCGAACCACAGGTGAAAGACCCAATGTCTCTTCCTGCACTATAGAGATTCCACCCGGATGTCACTTAAAGAAATATCAGCGTCAAGTTACAGCTCCCCTCACCACACAAACGTTCGAAAATCACACAATGGACGACGCGCACAACGCAAGCGAGGAACAAAGATGGCGGCCGTCGAATTTCCGGAGAACAAATTTATCAAACGTGCTTACTAATTTTATCTGTATTTCACAATAAAAATGGAATAAATCTGTTAAAAATCCATTTTATTAAATAAATGCAAAATCAATATTTTTCCAAACACAAAAGAAATGTATTTATTTTGGTTATTTTGCAAGCTAGAGACAGGCAACTCATTTATTTTTCCTTTTGATTTTTGAACAAGTATGAGAATAGAATAAGAGTATATAAAGAAAAAATAATTATGAAACCAAACGAAAGCGATTGTTTCATTATGCTTATAAAAATACCGGTTTTTAATAAATAATCTTCTTTTATTTTCTACATTTGCTGCGCATTTGCGACATACATTAGCTTTGCAAATCTGTTTAGCGGCCTTCGTTCTGCTGACGTGGCTTCAAATTGCCATAGTAACAGCCAAAGCAACAACTTCATTGACCAATTAAAGACTGCGGTCAAGAAAGACGACAGAAAATCACGGGCTGGTGAATACGCTTGAACGAGTTTCGTGAGTCTACCATTTTATTAGCATTGTTTGTTGTTAATTTGATTTACTTTATAGTGTAAATAATTCTGTCATTTTTTCAGCCTCATAAATCTGCGTACTTTTTGAATAAAGGCGCTGGGCATTGAGCATACAAGGCACACCCAAGGCACACCCGTTAGTCATGTTCATCCTCACATTCCTCAGGATGTTCAAATCAAGGCCGTATATTGATATTAGGGTTCAAATCAGGCCCGCCCGATGACACTCTACTTTTGATTATAAATTAAAGGGGCCTCGGGACAATAGTGTCTCACGACTGCTTCTTCACTTGACTATGGCTGCCATTTTTATAAAACATTTTTGGAATGTAAGTTTTAACCTAAAAAAATATTGTAATATCGTTATTGATTAAAATGATGCCATATCTAGAAATATATTGAAAAATGATTTTAACATAGCATGAGCAAACAACATAGCATGTTCATGGGTACCGCACACTGCTGAATACGGTGTGTGCGATGTGTCCAGTAGGCGTGGGGGTAGGGGATGGGTAGGTGGTTCTGAGGGCTTTTCACGGGCCCTGTGTGCAGTCGGACCGCACACAGCCTCCAAGCTCCCCCCACTGAGTCCCTACGTTAGCCTTCCGTCACTGCACACAGCGACCGCTGTGGCGCGGACCAGACCATCCACTGCACGCAGCCATGACGTCAGAGCCGCCTACCCATCCCCTAGCCCCACGCCTGCTGGACGCACCGCACACACCGCACGCAGCAGTGTGCGGTGCCTGTGAACACCCATCTGACGTCACTGCTGCGTGCGGTGGACGGTCCGCTGTGGCCAGTCCCGACCTGCCACAGCGGTCGTTGTGTGTGGTGACGGAAGGCTGACGTAGGGACGCAGTGGGCCGAGCTTGGAGGCTGTTACGCCGTACGGTCCAACCGGACACAGGGCCTGTGGACAGCCCTCAATCTCATCAGTGTAAGTTTACTGTTAAGTGGCATTGTAGCTGCATCCCCAAGGCCAAGGATATGATAATTTAGCAATTAGCATTCACGGGCACCGCACACTGTAGGGTGTTTGGGGCACAAATTGGGCTCTTAGCAACTAGGTGCATTGTGCAACCCCATTGATTTTCGAAAAGTTACATTGCTGAAGCATTGTGAAACTATCTGGATCATGGATGTGTGTGTAGTGTATAAACATTGCTTTTCTTCTGCTGCAGAGGGTTTTGAAATGCCTAGGCTATATCCTCAAACTGTCCATTTCTTAGTGAATTGGTGTTTTTTTTCTGGCTAGGAAATAAGCTGGCCTTTCTATTGACATTACAGATTTCACAATATATGTATAGTGCTTATGCTATGAGCCTGCAATAATTTTTAAATGAAGTTGGGCATTTTAACATTGTAATGAACCGGAGTACCCCTTGCCTTCATCAGGGGTGGTGTCACTCAGCCCTCAGGATCTGCTTCTGGTTAGTTGGTGGGGAAGTGACTACCTTCTATAGATGGCCTTGGTTCAAATGCTTCTCCTTCATTCTGCGACCCTCAGTCCGGGCTAGACACTAGACAGGCAACTTGATCTCATGCAGGCCGTTCCCTTGGAGTGGCACGGCTGTCCTGCTCCCAGAGGAGCACACCCTTAGCCGCGTGTAGTGAGTAGGTACTTTGGGGGGCTGGTTGGCCTGTCCTTTGGGATGGGCTCAGCCCCAGTGACTCACTAGGTTGCCTGCCCCAGCCAATGTCTCCCCCTAATTCCTATCATCCTTCCATGAGTTCCAACTCTGAAATGGTCTTGTCAGACCGAAAGGGCCTAGCCCAACAAAACAAAACAAAAAGAAAACAGCATACAGGGACAAGATAATGAAGTATTAGATCTTTTAATGTCATGAGATGGGTACAGGGAACCGCAGCTACTACTGTAATGCAGTCCTCGGTCAATTGTCCTAGCATCCTTTCTTACAGGGAACTGCTGTAAATTATCAGAATGTATGGACTGCTGACTGAAGCCCTCAGCTGCTCCTGTACAGGGCCTGCAGGTTTTATCACTCAATGCCATCTACCTAATTACCTACCTATAGAATATTACTGTACGCCAACAGCTGTTAAGCCTAGGCTCTACTACGCGATTTTCCAGTGCGATTTTGATATTGCGATATCACGTTATCGCAAAGAATTCTGAATTCTTTTGCGATAATGCGATACATGAGAAACATGACATTGACAAATGCATTCAGCACAAGAATCGTCAACGACTGGAACGCCCTGCCGCCCACAGTAGTGTCAGCCACATCGGTTGCTCAGTTCAAGGCGCGACTGGGCCGACACTGGGCCAATGAGATGCACGGCATCCCGAATCCCGGCCTCGCCTGTACCCTGTCACACATGCTGTTGTTGTTGTTGTTGTTGTTGTTGTTGTTGTTGTTGTTGTTGTTGTTGTTGTTGTTGTTGTTGTTGTTGTTGTTGTTGTTGTTGTTGTTGAGACCCCACGTAGCAGGGCCGCTACGTAGCCTCACGGCTCTGGAGGTACCTCGCGGCGGCCCCAGGGCCGCCATCCCCCGCCGCTGCTTCGGACTTCCTCCTCCCTCGGGTGTATGTTGTCTAGGTGCCGTA
The DNA here is from genome assembly GCF_019059575.1 of Amphibalanus amphitrite. Classification (NCBI taxonomy): domain Eukaryota; kingdom Metazoa; phylum Arthropoda; class Thecostraca; order Balanomorpha; family Balanidae; genus Amphibalanus; species Amphibalanus amphitrite. The sequence continues at coordinate 73,378 of NW_024882426.1, read as the reverse complement.
GGCATAGTTGTATCAATGCTGGGCAGCGGAGCAGAATGTGTTCCGGCGTGTCTGCCTCCCCTTCGCCACAGCAGCCGGCCGGCCGACACGTCAGAACTGACAAACATAATTGCTGACACTATTTCAGAGTTGCAACAGGATTGGCTTGCAAGCACAAAATGAGTGTGAAATCATTTTTAGATAAACTAAGAAACTTTGATGCTTATCCGAAGCCACTTGAGGATTTCAGAATCAAAACATGTGGTGGTGCCTCAGGTAAGTTGTTTTTGTAAACTTCTGTCAGCTACTTGTGCACTATTTGGATCCTGAATGGTCACTGGTCAGAGCTGACTGTTTTGGCTGGAATCAGAGTCAGCCAAAGCATACTGACTCTAGGTTGTAGTTGATATTTATTGTTGATATTTATTCATGCTCTTAGCTTGCTTATTGATATTTTAGGTTCGTTTTTAACAGCCATGTTACATGATGTAAGTTTATTACAATATTACTTAGAAACTCAAAGCAGCTTGTCATGGTCAGTCTGGTTCGAGATCCTGTGGGCTGTGGATATTGTAGGGGTCAGACCGCCTGTGCGTCAAACTGATAATCAAAGCCTCCAGTGCTCTCAGGCCAATGTGGGACCTCTCACACCTCAGCATCAGGCCCTCAAAGGTCGGCGTAGTCCTGTGAAAGTGTTGGTGAACTCGTACGTCGAGAAGAAAACACCGTGAAGGGTTTCAAGGTCACTGTAGATTAGTTGACTCTGCAGCCCTTACGAATTCTCGCTCTCGCTATATTCTCTCGCCTGTGTCATAGTCAGGACAAATCCAGGCTAACAGAGCGTGTCCATATTCGCAGTGACTCTGATTAGCGGCATCATCATCCTGCTGCTGTTCATCTCGGAGGTCCGCGACTTCATGGCCGTGGAGCAGGACGAGGAGCTTCTGGTGGACACCACGCGCGGCGAGAAACTGAAAATCAACGTGGACGTCATCTTTCACAACATAGGCTGCAACTGTGAGTTTCAGTTGTGTTGTAAACCAAAGTCGGTTGTCAGACTTGTATAAATGTATACAAGTGTTAGAAATTCGTGGTGTCAAGCTTTTTCTCTGTGTGCATTTCCAGGTTATCATGAGTTTGTTGCTGATCTACAATTCCTGATGTTCCAGATGTTTCCATCGATGCAATGGATTCTTCAGGAGAATCACAAGTTAATGTCGAGCATAACATATTCAAGCGTAAACTGGACCTCGAAGGAAAGCCCATCGAAGATCCAGAGAAAGAACACAGTAAGTCTCCATGTAGCCATGCATTGTGACGACAGTCTACACTTTCGTTTCCGTAGATGGCGCCCCAGTCAGCTGATTTTCGATAACTAGCAATGGATTCATGAGCTAGTATAACCGTGCGTTTTTCGCTGTGGTCCACAGAGCTGGGCTCGGCGGCTGCTCAGAAGGCCAACACCACCACTGACGTGGCCGTCGCCAAGAAGGACGAGTGTCTCAGCTGCTACGGCGCGGAGACCGACGAGCGCAAGTAAGAGACTGATAGCTGGGTTGGGGGATTTTGTCTTGTCCTTTTCTTCACTTCCCTTACCCTTCCCCGGTATCTCTTTCATCAAACCATGACAATTGACAATTCATGAATTTCATCTAGCTTATCCGTGAAAAATACCCTCGTCAGATGCTGAATCGTCGTCTTGCATGTACAATTTGTGAGATGATGTCGGCAATTTAGTTAGTGTTTTGACTCATAAGCCGTATTTATTTGTTCAGCTTACATTTGCCGTACTGCCAGTGATTACCACAAGCGATGGAAAGACTCTTCTGAATCTCGCAATGTTTGACGTGAATGAACTTGGTACTAGTTATAGAATCGGTAGAACCAGTTTCGAGTGTAGTCAGCTACATCGGTGAAGCGGTAATTTCACGGCTGTGTCGACCGTCCCTGTCAGGTGCTGTAACACGTGTATGGAGGTGCGCGACGCCTACATGAAGAAGGGCTGGGCGATGCCGAGCCCCAACAGTATCGACCAGTGTAAGGGGCTGAAGCTGAACGACGCCGACCTGAAGGCCCTGCAGGAGGGGTGCCAGATCTACGGCTACCTGGAGGTCAACAGGGTGAGTGACCAGGCCCGACCGGGATATCTGTGTGAGATTGGTCAGCTGAGTTTGAACTGTACTGTCTTGACTGAATGTACTCTTGTGGACATAACGTTAATCGTGATTATGCTATTGTTATTTGTTATTTGTAAAAATTGTGCAATATTTCGTCAATACTTCATCGCTTGTGAACAATGCTGACTGCTGAAGCAGCACTGTTTCCCAAACGTATCGGTGGCAAGGTGGCATTTGGATAGACTAAGATAACACACGTGTCATGTACATGTGTTCCGCAGGTTGGGGGCAACTTCCACATTTCACCCGGACGCAGCTACCAGCACGGACACATTCACGGTACGGACCTTCCCTTTTAGCGCATCGTTGATCGAGTTCGATTAATCAATTGGCTCAATTGGTTATGGACCTAAATTCAACTATTTCTGAACGTCGTTATTAAAAAGGTGTACCATTTATCACGGAGCGTCGGGCCTACTTTTGTATCAACCAAAACTAAATGCTTTACCGATATTTTAAAAGCTTCATTTCATGCTCTTTTGTGATCGCAAATTGTGCTAAATAAATGATCACCGCGCTTCCGACCAGCGCCAGCACCGCCTACATAAACCCAACGGTTACGGTAATTTGCGATCGCCCGTTTCAGTGCACGACATGCAGCCGTTCTCGGCGCGCGAGTTCAACCTGACGCACACGATCCGACACCTGTCGTTTGGCCAGAACGTGCCGGGCAGGACCAACCCGCTGGACGGACTGCAGTCGGTCGCTGAGAAAGGTAAGATGTAGGTGAGCGGCGCGCCGCACTCGCTACGGGCAGACGGTTACCGTCCTTTTAGCCGTCGATGTGGCGCGTAGTCTTGATATTTGTAGTTGTCTTGTTACATAGAGCGGGTGGGAATCAAAAGTTGATGGGTATTACGCAAACGGAGGAAACATGTGAAAAATAGAGACCAGTGTCACAGTTTCGTTATGCTATGTTGACAGACGAGACACAAACAATGCTGTTGATATACTGTGGTTGTTTTATTACACAATGCACACTACAAAACAGCGTTTCCTGCTCAACCCATTGCAATAACCATATGAGGTGGCTGAGGATACCATACATATGATTCAGTACGGGATTTCAAGTGGCCATTTGAATTCCCGGTATCACACTAAACACTCGCGAGACAGCATGGCGAAGAAGGGGCGACATGGTCAACACCGAATGCCCGTGCCTATCGCCATGAAGGTGCCGAACGTGCCGCCTCCTTGCAGCATCACCTTGCCCACGTTGTTGATAAGCTCCCGGCCTCGCAGCCCGTACCTGAGGCAGATACAAGCGGGTAAATCAATCTTGTTTTTGGTATGTTTATCAAGCTTGGTGGGGTCACGCCTTCCCAAATCATGTCATGGCAGTATGATGAGTATTGTGCATCTTTTATGAAACATCTTAATTTTTTTAATGAGCTGATTCCTCGGCCCATGCAAAGTGAATCATGTTATGCGGGTCCTGGCTGTTTACCCCTCGTGTGCAAGCTCTTTAATGAAAGGCATCATTCAGAGTTGTGTGGACTGTGGACTATAATCAGTTGAAGAAATCAGAGATAGCCTGCCCCATTTACAAGCCCATCTGGCTTGCAATGCAACCGCTGCCACATAAAGCAGGCAATCACTGTTAGATGCAAGTGAAATCAAAGATCCTTGGTTGGGAATCTTATCACTGGCCAGCTGATCAGATAAGTCTTTCTAATTTCTTTGGGCTTTTCTACTAGAGATTCCATCATTGGGCTGTAAGCAATGCTGTTCTTACCTACCTATTGTTTGATAAGAGATGCATTTATTGGTTGACATTTGTTTTATTCACATTTTTAATACTTATAGGGTGTTAATCCTAATTATTTGTCTTTTCATATTATCAAACAACTCTCCCACTATTTATCCTACTTGTCACTAACCTCAGGGCGGAGAATCCTCCAAATAGGGCACCACTTGCCATTCCGACACAAAATCCAATGCCAAATCCCATCTTCATCTTGTCAAAACAGCTTGGCCCCTGGGCCCCATATCCAGCAGGGATCGGCATTGTGGCCTGAAATATGTCATATGAATATGTGAATGAAGAAAATGATCCCTTAAGCTGTCTTGACAACTATGGAAAATGATGTATGCATACCTATCTAATTTGCTAAATAGAGATCTAATACAAGTGACACCTTGAGTTTAGTGCATGGCGTTTATCTGACACAGTGACATAACAGATAATTGCAATTAGGCTAGATGGTTACTCAACCCTCTTAGCCAGAAATTAATTTGTGTTTTCCTGCCAACAAAGTGACTATCAGAGGTCCGCCATGCCTTCCATGTTGATGTAGCAGTAGTGAGGTGGCACAGCCACATTGCTATGAGCCCACTACTATTTGATTGTAAATTTTATTCTTACCTTTGCACCAATCTAGCAGTTCTAAAAGTGTTTTGTATTTTAACTTAAGTGATTTCCCAGCGCTTATCACTTATCACCGGTGTCAGCCCGTGCGCGTGCGGCGAAAACTGCGCCGTATTGGTATGGGCGCCGCCATGTTGCGTAGGCGCTGACTGCTTCTGCGTTTCGATGTCTTTTTTTAAAAGGTGGTGATATATAGCAAACAATTTTTTAAATTTCGTTTTTATTTTTGAACAGTCATGAGAAATATTACCTCTCGGCATCACGTTTTTATTTTTGTGGTTAATCATCAGCTTATGTATGGTCAGAAGCGCTATTCGGACGGCATCCGCATCGGCTCGTTGGTCTAGGGGTATGATTCTCGCTTCGGGTGCGAGAGGTCCCGGGTTCAAATCCCGGACGAGCCCAACGGTTTTGCAGGAGGTGGTTCCACACTTTCCACCGTAGTTCCCTGAGCGAGCCCTAAGTAGGCGCTAGGATGTGATGTGACATCCATATTTCCATTCAAAGACGACGTCGTTGACCACGCTTGCGTATGTGGCTAGGGGACACCACAGCTATCTATGCCGTGCTATGTATGCCGACCCCGCGGTGGGGTGGGCTGTAAGAATCTTGGGGGTGGGGGCCACAGGGACTGGTTACTGGAAACAGGTCATCTCGCTCCTATATTTTACTTTATTGCACATTAGCTAAGGTGTGTAAATAATGAACATAGCGGTGGTCACTAGTTATCTGATTTCGTTCCTCTCTCCCGGCCAGGCGGCACCATGTACAAGTACTTTGTGAAGATCGTGCCGACCATGTGGCAGAGGCGAGACGAGTTCACGCTGTTCACCAACCAGTTCTCCGTCACCCGCTACCACCAGGTGAATACGGACCAGGACCTTGGAACTGCCGCGGTGGGACGCGAGCGGAGGGGCGGCTGGAGGGAGGGGAGGGGCGGCATTAGTGTGAGGGCAAAATGCAGGATAGAATCTGGGGGACTATGAGCTTCAAAGTCAGCTGGGGTTTGAATATGAGTGATGCGTAGGATTACGGGTAAAGTTATAGCGAACATGAAAGGAAGAAACGAAGCGATAGTTCATTTCAGTTCCGTGCGATGTCCTTTCCACATAGGAGGCTGAGTAGTGAGTAGGTAGCTCAGGTGCTATCTCACTGACGTATCATGTGTGGTTTATTGCAGGCTCTGAACGAGTTTTCGGACGGCAGCTCCGCCCCCGGCGTGTTCTTCTCGTACGAGTTCGCACCGCTCATGGTGAAATACACCGAAAGAGTCAAGTAAGTCAGTTTGAATGGTCCGCTGGACTAGCAAGACTTTTTGCTGTGTGTGTTCAGCTAAACAGATCACCTGGATTGAATCTGCGTACCTCATGTTTTTCACGCCCTGTGAGAGCCGCCCAGTCTGGGCAGTGCCGAGTGCATGTGGTTTGAGCGAAGCGTGCCCTGCTGAGCGGTTAGATCTGAGCGGTGTGTGATCTGAGCGTTGTATGGTCTGAGCGTAGTGACCTGAGCGCGGTGTGTGCTGCCGGCAGGTCGGTGGGCCACTTCGCCACCAACCTGTGTGCCATCGTGGGCGGCGTGTTCACCGTGGCAAGTCTGCTGGACGCCGCCATCTTCCACTCGGTGCGTGCCATACAAAAGAAAATAGAACTAGGCAAGCAAGGCTGACCGAGCCGTCACTAGTCGCTAAATGCAGAGGAATAGACCAGTCTTTTGCGCAAGCTAAGTGCGAAAGTGCAACGCTCAGTTAGTGAAAATACTGATGTGAAAATAGAACTGGGCGATTCGGGTTGCCCGGCACTGGCAGTGTACCTATTGTGCTGGTGGAACGGGACTGACCGGAGTGAAAATAGGTCGCTATGCCGCGGCGGTCGCCCCGCTCCGCGTCCATCTAACGCACAAGTGTCGACGGAAAAAGCTGCCTACGCTACCGGACCACCGGAACCTGAGTGCAGTACACAGGTCACCATGCAGTGGGTGGGTCCGCTGCTGATCAGGTTTTTGGGGCATTAGGACCGGTCGACCGGGTCGCCAGGGAGTGCTGCATTGACCCGTGCCCCGCTGATGACATCGGATAGAGCGGGTCGACGGGAGTGCGAGCTAGGGGACTCTGTTAGAGGACATACACAGCCCCCGGTCCCGAATTCTGTGATGTCCCGGGCCTGTGGATACTGAAGGGTAACTGAAGGCGCTCAGACAGAACCGAAGGGCGTTTGGTGACGTATGGAGGCGAGTACCGTCAAATGCCATCGTAGGATTATCAGAGGAAACCAGTGTGTGACAAATATGGTGTAGTAAGGACGAGGTCCAATTGTTTTGCGAATCGTTCAAAAGAGCAGCTTTGAAATCGGCATCAAAAGCCATGTTTGTTATACTTTACCAGCTACTTCTTATTTATTGTGGATACCCGCTTAGCGTTTTGATATATTTTCCGTTACTAGCTTTAGATTACTGACAATTGTGGTTATTTCACGTATACATATATCTGGATGAGTACGGTAAACGCCTAAACGGTACTTCACCATGATAAAAATAATCAGTTTATAAAACTCTTATTCCTCACTGAAACGCGTAAGCTATGAGTTTTGCGTATTTCCTGGGTAACAAGACGATATTGGAGAATAATTCCCCAATCCCTATGTTCCGAAAAGCGCACGTAGGTTTATTTCTTTTTGATGCACCCCATTGGTGTATTTTATCCTCAGCTGGTGAGATCCGGCTTAGTGTGATGATTTTACGATGATCGCTTGTTTGGGTTGTGTCTATCTGTTGCCGTACCGTCCGTGTGCTGAAGTGTGACGGGAAGGGGATGGGTTTTGTGTGAAGTGTTTATTATTTAAATACCACATGATCATTACAGCTGCTCCAACACGTGAACGTTGGAGGGTGTCTCGTAGTCGTGGCGTGTATCTCAGTGGAACGGACATTAGAAAGTGTGGTATTCGATGGTGTTGTTTGAGAAATGTACGCACTGACGAACTACTGCCTTAGAATTCCAGAGGAGTTATGAAGTGTCCCTTTTGTATTGCTGTGTGTTTGTCGCACTGAAGTGAAGTGACCGCAGTTGTTACTTTTCCGTTGGCATTTGGTGCTGGGCTTTCCGGACAGTATTTATTATATTGCCCGTTATGGATGGGCTGACAGGGGACGCTTACGTCATACGTGAACACAATATCAGCCATAGAAGCGACAAAACATGGTAAATTTTATGCTGTAATGGCGATGTGAATGACCACCTTAATGGATGTCGGAATTTGTCTCGACACCCGTTTGGCCCTGTTCAGTTATTGATTAGTCTAAAGCCGTGGGATTGCCTTTCGCAGCATGCTCTTCCTGGGATTGGGGGCGTGCACCTGCATATAGTGACATTCACCCGTGTGTGAGTGTGTTTGCAAACTTTATCAAACTTTTAGTAATGCGAGATGTTAATTGATTTGTGAGCTGCACCATTCACCCATTTATCACCAATGTGTTATCCAATTGTGCATGCGACCAGCGCCAAACATTTCATGCTTTTCTGCTGTTTCTCTTTACAAAAAGGAACTCAACATTGGCTGCACCCAAGATTCTTACAGACAGGCTGCACCCATCGCCATTCCTGTATGACTACCGTTTTCTAAATACATGAGTGAGGATTTGATCTATACTTGTTTACTGGTTCCGCACGCCAAGGTTACCAAGGTCATCCAGGGAGATCAATGCTGAGGCTGATTTATTTTTCGATAATCCTGGTGAATGACGAAAAATGATAATATGAAACCCCGACCCTGGGCAGTTAGTTTTCGGCCGCCGATTGATGTAATCATCTGTCGCTCTGCTGTGGGCGGGGCGGCCGTTCGAACTGGTTAGACGGGTCTGGGACAGGGACCGGCAGTGGGAGCGACACTGACTGACCCGACCCGCTACCTCGAGCTGGGACCGGGACGGGACACGGGACCGGGATACCAGCTCGACTGGACCGGGACGGCAGAGTGACCGCCCGTGCTGCGCGGCCGGCCGGGTCTGACCGGGTCGGCGACCGGCGCGGCGGGCCGTGAGACTGGATCCAGGTCACTGGGGAGCGGGGTGACGGAGGGGGAGAGGGAGAGTTCCGAGCAGCCACCGCTGCGAATACACCGGATAGACGGCGTGGGTGGGGGATAACTTCCCATGGGCCGCTTCCCGTCACTTTCTGATCGACCAGGTGAAGGCGTTTCGTGATCATAACTGTCACGAATGGCATGGTGAATGGTTGTAACGTTCACAGTGTCTTCGTAACGTCAACTTTATTGACCCCGCCAGACTGCGAAATGGCTAGAAAACGTGGGAATAAAATATTCATGTAGCGGCATTTCAGTGATCGACGAATTGCTCAAACCATGCACGACTCAATGCGCTCGGCAGACATGACGATGGAGACGAATGGCGCTCAGTCCAGAAGTTTCAGCTTTAGGGTAAGAGTCCTCTGATATGGCTTGCGTTGGACGTGTGTTGGTCTTGTGTCGCTACGCTCAGCAGCGGACCAATCTACCCGCTTAACCTCCATCTTCCCAAACAAAAACACATAGCGTGTGCATCTCTGCGGAACACGCGACGGCGGAAGCGTGAGCGGGAGGTGGTACATGGTCGGAGCAGCATCGGTAGCCGCAGAGGAGTCGGCGGCGGCCACTATGTAGATGTCGACTGTGACGGTGCACGCCGCTCCGACACCGGCGCACCGTCGGTCAGCCGGTCTGCCGGTCGGTCGGCCGGCCGGTCGGTCCGCCGCGTCAGTCGGGCCCGGCGCGTGGACCAGGCGACTCCGTCGGGGAGAGCGGCGGTCGGTCGGTCTGTCGGTCGGGGTCGGTGCACGGTGAAAGGAGCACGGTGCACGGCTGGTTGACAGACGGTGAACAGTGATCTAGTCAATACTGGGCAGTGCCTGGTGATACACGGACTGACTGAGCAGCGTGCCTCCGAGTGGTCGGGCGTCGACCTGCAAAAGTCCACGTTACTCATACCCTGTGTGCGAAACTCAGTACCGACCTCCAGCTTACGGGTGCATCATCCCTCTGAAAGGGAAGGTCAGTCAACTAACAGCCCCCGGAGCCGGATCCATCACAGCTCGTTAGGGAGTCCTCCTGAACAGCGTGTTGGAGCAACCGCAGACCCAAGATTTCTTCACTGACTGCCGTCTGACGTCTCTCCACCGACTGGGCCCTCGGGCGCCCTTACCCGTTCATTACATCCTAACTGGGCGGCGTGATCACCAGCCTAGCCTTACATCCTTCACATCGGACGTACCGATCGAGCGTACCGTCTGTCCTCTCCACTCTACCACTACCTCGCCAGATCTCCTTCACCATGATCTCCATCATCATCTACCGCATGTTCTTCAGCGACGGCCGCCACAAGGGTCTGTACGTGCTCACCATGACTGCCTACTACACCATGTGCTTCCTGCTGGTGTCCGGGCCGCTGGCCATGCTGTCGGAGGAGGAGGAGAGCCCGCCGCTGCTGCCAGTAGCCGAGGTGCCGCTCTCGGAGGTCACCACGGCTGAACTCCGGCGGAGGAACGTTGCAGACCGGTGGGCCCTCCGCGGCCGGCTGGTGGAGCGCTACTGCCAGGAGGCCGGTGCCACCAGGGCGCACAGGTGGGTACAATAGATGCGCTGGTGGATAAACTCAGTGACAATGAAATTCGGGCCGCTTATCGCCGGTCAGTTTTTTTGGAAGACTAAACGGTACCAATAGATTACGCGCAGCCCACAGTGCTTACTTTGTATCGCGTTGATTTCATGTTCTTATTTCCATGGTCTAATTCTCACATCAGGACTGTTGCCGACTTTCATGTACGATTTCATGTCAACACATTTTTATCTTAGAAACGTGTTTGTACATCCGTATCACCCAACTGACCGTTCCCATTTCATGTCACTCATCTCAGCCGGCCCGGCCCCAACATCCGCGGCCTGCTCATCTCCAGCCGTCACAAACTAGCCTCGTGCGCCGAGGGGGACACCGGTGACCACTTCTGGCTGAGGACATTCACGAGACTGGCTCGTGCCGACCCCAGCCACCGCTGCGGAGAGCGACCCAACGGTACGCGAGAGGGAAAATTGGACATGGAGCGGGGTCAGCGTCAGGTGGTGTAGTCGGGACGTTTTTTGTTTATTGTGGCGAGTTCATGACCGAGTCGTGCCGCGTTATAAGACCGGCCGTGCTGTTGTGGCCGTGTGGTGCCGATGGAGCGGGTGATACGACAAACCCTGACCTGTTTTATCACTAATCTCAAATGTAACCTCCTGGACCGTTTCGACTTAGATGTCAACTGTGTTATCCGCCCGCGTGTCATGTCCCGTTCAGGGACTCGTTTCGGTGCCGGGGTCAGTTCTCCCACGTGGCTCAGTCCCCACCCGACAGACATTACCCGCTGCAGGTGGACGCTAGACACCGTTCTCTGGTCCCCGCCCCTCTCGCTCCCCTATAGACTGGACCCACCGACTCTTTCTCTGGCTCTGACTCAACCCACTTCTCCCCTATAAACCATCAATTGAATACAGGACGGTGAATGCTTTCTCTAACCCCTCCACTGCAGACCCGGGCCGCCCCGCCACACCACAGGGGAGCTCTTCTCTGACTTACGTCTCTCCCCTACAGACCTGACCCGCTGTCGGGAGGACGCCCGCCGCCTGCAGGCACTGAAGGACGGCAGCTCCGGCAGCCCGTTGGACTCTGCCGACTGGACCCATGTGGTGACCGTGAGCCATCCTTACTCGAGGCTAGCAGCAGCCTACCTCAGGAAACCGTGAGTGAACGCTCTCCGTTCCCGGAGCCAGAACACGATGGACATTTGAGACTTGAGAGGAGCACTTGACCTGTTTCAATCCGACCTCTAAGCAGTCACACATTCTTAGGGGCTGGTGTGTGCATTATAAATTCACTCACATTTCAAGCATCAGGACCTCATAAAATCACTCCTATTTTGCCTACCTACAACCAATCGCTAAAGATGAGGACGAGAACAGTTCTTCCATCTCAGCTATCGCTTCGTATATAATTTCACAAATTGTTTGAATGACGTGTTTTTCTTACCTACCGTCTCCCTCTTCAGGTTCCCCACGGCGACCTCGACATTCCCCGAGGCGGTGCACGCGCTGAACTCTGGCGACGCCGGTCTGCCGGAGGGCCTCGGACCGCTGACAGTGACCTGTGACCTCTGCGGGGTCATCGGCCGGCGGCTGATCGTCCAGAAAGAGACGGAGGACGAGGAGCTGGAGGAACTGGTGAGAAACTGTCGGGGAGAGGAAGGGATGTGAGGGTTGACCGGAGGCTGGTGAGGGGCAGGGGTATACTCAGAGGTCGTGTACTTCTGAATGGCACGATCTCACGATGCCAGGTTACGGAAGATGAGTGGCAGTCATGAGATTCAATAATGCAGCCGTGAAGGCAGCGTGGGCACTAACTACTAACCATGCGCTGGGTCAACACCCGTCGAGAAACTGCAATGACGGGTAAAACAGTAACCCCACGACTGGAAACTGGAAGCATGCATTAACAATCACTCGAAACAATAAAAATTGCAACACCATTACAAAACACCAGCAAAAGTGTCAAAAGACTGGAGACTGCAACATCGCACACAAATGTAACTCTCATCACAGGAGACTGCAATGCCTCACACAATAGTAGCACCATGTATGATTTGGAGACTGCAGCGCCCCTTGCACCGCTAACATCAATTATCAGAGACTGCAACACCCTCTACAAAGACAACACCAAGCTCCGGAAACTGCTACATTGCAGTCGGCTGACAAGACCGAACTTGGCAAAAGCTGCAATGCTCTAAGAACAATAGCACTGCAAGTACACAAAGAGCATCCAACAGCGGCCGTCAATATCACCCCATGCATTGGAGACCCGACCACTCTGTCCCTTCCCGGCGCAGTGGGTGAGGTCATCTCTCAATACTGGCGTCATTTGTTGACTTTTGCGATTCCCTTTTTCCGCAGGGCCGACAGTGGGGTATCTCTGACTACCTGCGGCGGCCGGCGCCGAACCCGCGCAGTCCGGCGGCCCGGGCGGCAGCGGCCGGTCCCAGCCCCTCCACAGTCTCCCAGCTGCTCGGCCAGCTGTCGGCTGACCAGCTGCGGCAGCTGCAGCGGCTCTACCGGGCCGACTTCGAGGCGCTGTCCTTCTACGACCCGGCAGAGTTCCAGGGATCAGCCGCGTCACCGCCGGACTACAAAGAGCCAGTGCGGATACCAGTGCAAGAGCTGACACGTAAAACGAGCCAATCAAAGGACCCGGAGGGCCTATAAGTGGCCGGGACGTTGGATCTCGGCAGTGTGATGACAAATTCAACCGATGAGAGTGATGTATAATCTTGCCGGTGAGGTGAAGGACTCCACTGGTACGAGTACACTGGCCACAGAATCTCCTACGACTGATAGCTTCGTACCCTGCCAACAGGGACGCTGTCGGGTTTAGTCTCCGTCTCTCCGATAGCCATGAACCAGCCCCCAACTGCCGTACCCTGAGGGTAGGGTTATCCGGAGATATCGGAGAATCAGGGGAGCGCTGCATGCGATTGAAGGTGAACGCGAAACCCTGCACGGACCAGTCAATGTAGATATGACCTCGTTCTTACCGCTCCTATAGAAGGCGATTGTCATGCAGGAACGAAGCTTGAGGCTAACTTTCATCGATAAGATGGACTCAAGATCGCAGATAACGTGATTGTTGCTCGTCTACAAAGACATTCAGCTATTTGTGAGGGGTGACCAAAGCACCGTGATTTGTGCCGATATAACCAGTTCGCGCTGTGAACATACCATGCTCTTACACGAAGAGAATAGGAAAATCGGCACGGGATAGTTAGTAGTTACCCTGAAACGCATTTCTGTGGGTACTGACTGATATCGTGCGTGCTATTGTTACTTGTTATAGATGTTACTTAGGATAGCGGAGGTTCCTGTGTAGTTTTCATTCAGAACCGGGCATTGACGCGGATACATGACAAAAATACTGCCGATGTCATTCATGTATGGCGCACGCTGTGTAATAAACAAATTCACAATCGATGTCAATCTTTTGTCTATTTATTCATAATAAACATCCTTCAATAGTTATCAACAATAGCGTACAGCCGCGCCAAAGCTCCCCGATGCATATGAACGGCACTCTTTCTTGGTGCCCCAAACCTACCCTCTGCGTGCTGTGCTGGAAAAATACTTCAAACACAACACGCCGGGAGCTGCTGTATGGACGCAGTCGGCATGAATACATGACAATAAGCCCTAGAGCTTTTGCGTAGAGAAACTAGGGAATTCGTAACATATTCGCAATAGACAGAAACAAACTGCCTTGATAGCGCATTCAAGAGCTGGAGGATCGATCACCTTTCCACAAAACTTCAATATAGTTATTATCATTAACCCGGTTTACATAGCATTTTTGACGAGGCTCTAGCTCGTTAATTTGGCGATAATTTCGATGCAGTGGTCTTCAAATATTTAGAGGGGATCATTTTGTAAATTGTTAAGCACCATTGGCATCTTTTGCAACATCACGGACGGAGATATAAGCTTGCAACAAACCCTATGTAAACGCGTCTATTTACTCAATCAAAGATGCCAGGGATCTTAAAAATATAACTGGGAAGCAACGCAATCTTTCTTTACGAATACGCATATCTCTTACAACGCAACATTTTGCCCGTCGACCGACCACTCGCCTATCTTCGTATCAATTAGAGAGCGTTCGGGAGATCCGGTCTCTCAGCTATCATTGAGATGACTGGCTGATTCGAAAAGCAGAGTCAATTTCATGGCGCTGGCTAGGCACGCGCATCCACACGCTGTCTTATCTACCAACAGTGCAACCACCCCACGCAGAAAACCACACACTGCCTAGTGCCTACCTTCAAGCACCAAGTGCATGGCATGGCTCACAAGACTTTTGCTTAGACACTTGAACTTAGTTCTGTGCTTACCTTAGAGCTACCGAGCACCTCAACCAACTGTAAGCAGATAATGCTAGCCCAAAACAACACTTTTTCGATGTTTCACTATAAGCATAAACGCCACACATTTATCAAATACGATACTCCCAGGCACAATAAACTGTTAGTGAACAAAACGTAACGCCGCATCCGTTCATAAAATATGGAATTATTACATAAATACACTGGCACGGGATTTTCGTATCGATAACCAGACGTGTCTTTAATGAACAGGTGCAACTGAGCATACGCAGCGATGCCGCAATATTAGATAAAAAACGTTTTAATTTCGTTTAATTTTGACACCATCAAAAAAAAAAACAGCATCGATAGACCTTATCGCTGACGCCCAGGCCGGACAGGCCCAGTTCGGACCCACCTCGGTCGCCGAGGAAGCCATCACACCGTTCTTGCCAGTGACCTCCGCAGAGACCGGGCCACTTCGCCGCCCGCCGCATGTGTGGTTTGTGAGCCCACACCTTCACCGCTCTCCAGCATCATGTCTCATGTGTGATCAATGATCAGTCCCGGTCCGTTCGCCGGTCAGGGAGGGACATAGTGACACCTCAGGAGCCGCGCCGCGTCCGGAACTGGTGCGCCAAACTGCGAGCCGCCGGCAGCAGCAGCTCGCGCCGCGTCAGACCGCAGGTCACCTCGTGCCAAGCAGACGGCGCCACCTGCCGACCAGAGAGTAGTCGCAAGTCGCTCGGTAAGGGCTTCGCATTCCCGCATCCACTTTATTTCATAAAGAAACGTAGGACACTCGTGACACTCAGGCTGACACTTGTGGCCGACATACTCAATTGAGAATGTAGTTGTTTATGGAAGTTCGGCCCAGGTGACCAGACACTCAAGGGCCACTCCCTGCTGGATCCCCCAACAACATATTCACTGTTTACCCGCGCTAAATGCTTAAAATGAAATTCCTAAGGTCTAACTGACCTGCAGTGTCTCGGAGGCCACCTGTCCCACGGTGAGCTGCAGGCCCGCCCAGCGCTGCGGGTGATCGGGCGGCGTCGAGCCCTCCATGCGCTGCACCCACGCCTCCGGCACCTCGGTGGGCTGTGTGAACACGCTCAGCGCGCTGCCGGCCGGCTCGTCCAGCAGCAGCAGCGTCATGTCGAACCACCTGGGTGAGTAGCAGCCAGCAGGGCGGCGGGACGTCAGCGCAACGCACAGCACGTCAGCCGCGGAACGGCACACATACGGACAGAAACAGAACGGATAGACACGGACGGACAGGACACGTTAGGTCCACTGAACTTGACACGCTAAATCCTCCGCACAATACCAGCGCCAGATTGTTCAAAAACGAAAAGACCGTCTCCTTTATGTTTGTTCGGACTCTATCCCCATAAAATATAACCTGTCGCTTCAGACGTCAGTGCAGGAGTGCCATCACAAGCCTGCCCAGTGCCCATCAACCTCATCTTATTCGTCTCCCTCCCTCAGTCCCTCCGATGCTTTCCCTCAATCGTCACCTCTCCGGTTGCAGCTGGACGATGAAGCCCTCGGCAGCCACGATGGCCTGCTGGGCCGGTACCAGGCCTGAGCTGCGCAGGGACTGCACGCGAGCCTCAGCGGCTGCGCGTGCCCCCTGCCATCCGACCGGCTGAGGCACCAGACAGGGGCCCGGTGACGGCACACCCCTGTGGGAAGTGGAGAGGTCAGTGAGCGGACACTCACCGGTAATCGGTGTAACAACTAACGCAGTACAGTAATACGTCGCATAATCTCAAGAGTATTCGCAATGTAGTCCTCATATTATAATCCAACAAACTAAAGCAAAATATTGTAATCGTAAATTAATACCGTCAGGTGCTAACTGCGTAAAATTCCATAGATCTCCCACCGACCCCTCCCACCAATCCCCGCCCCCCCCCCCCCCCAGTGTATCCCGCCTCCGACTCACTGGACGGTGGCCTTTCCGAAAACGAGCTGGAAGGCCTCTCTGACGGCAGACACCTTGACCTCTTTGTCGGAGGCCACCACGATGTCCAGGTCACCGCCCGAGTCTGCAGGACACACACAATGGCTAGGGATCACACGGACACCAAGCCATACAAATGAACGTATTGCATCGTTCGTGGAAGGCGTTTAATACAGCAAGGCCATGTAGCATACTCAGAGCACCGACATTTTACACATTAGAATAACACGGATGTTTAGGGTGAAAAGTTATCACCAGAGAACTCACTGAAAACGAGATTAGGAGTTGTATAGATATTCTCTAAAGGACCATATGATACAGTAAAATGTCATATTAGTTAATGCTGCCAAAACCATGAGCAAAACTAACGCTTGTAAACAATTATACAGCGTCAGTCGATCGGGGCACATGAAAGGGTTATCGGGTTTTCGGGCTACGTATTCAGTAGGCGGAACTATGGTCAAGCGTACCCATTTTCGGGAACGCATTTTCGTTCCCATGTTTGGGAACGATAAACCCAAATATGGGAACGCCATGTAGGCATTATTTAAAACAAGAAAAAGAACCGCTAAATGACGTCCAAAAAATATAAAACGACCGTGAACCGCCTGATATTTGTCTCAATATTGTTGGGAAAGAGTTTGATATTGTAAGGCCCATCGTAGTTTCAAATCGTTCCCCTATTTCTAAAGCAGTCCATCATCCGGGACGCGAGCCCAAATTTGGGAACGCTCTCGTACACTGGCGCTGCAAGCGTTCCTTATTATGGGAACGGCGTACCCAATATTGGGAACGATTTCACCGACGCCTTTCAGGGGCTCTTTTCATTAACAAGCATCACGTCCAACGCCGCAACTCATTGTTAACGCAACAATCATCAGATGACCTTTCCGGCAAGACCGTCGCATGTTTCGCCCGGTCGTCTGCGCTTTTATTCCCGTCGATCTCGTAGCGGGCACGCCCCCCTCTGCAGGATTACGTAATTCACAACGCTCAGCGATGTTCAACAAGGTCTTCCGTACCTATATCCATCGTCCGCGCCGAGGGTGGAGACATGTCAAGCACCTGTCTGTTTAACACTGATAGTTGACGAGCACAAGGAAGTATCCAAAAATGGGAACGCTGAATATGTTACACACTCAAAACACCTAGTCCCAATGAAAATCTAGTTTTTTCCTTTCTTAATGAGTGTAAGTGGCAAAAGGCCTGGTAGGAAGGGCACGAGGAATGATCGAAATCAGCATAAAAATTATAAACAAGCCACACAGAGCGACCTATATAAGAGAAATTCCCCCAAAACGATCATGCTTAGAAACACGGAAGACAAAAACCACGCTCATGACGCTCCTTATAAAACAACGCTAAACAGCTAGCATCCAAATAAAATATGTCTTTCCGGGCTGATAAAATACAGCTGAATAATTTTAAACCACTAAAACTGAGTTTACAACAGTAGTTCGGTAAAGTCACTGACGTTCCACGAGGTCGTGCGCCCCGACACCAAAAGTCAACAATATTACCTCGGGACTGTCCGCGTGTTCGCTTGCATATGTCAGCATCTGGTGTCGCTAATATGAAACTTCATAACCAGGCGAAAATTATTATCCTTGACCTCAAAATGCAAAAAACGCTTCATTTTCCTTAAAATTGCATGTTAAATGTAGAATAACCCATGTTTTCACCATTCCGTCATTTCAAAAAATCATTAAAAATATCATTCGACGGTCAATTTCCTTGTTCGACGGTCAGATTAAAGATAATTTTATAGAGACTTAGTAGATACTTAAATTAGCGTGCACTTTTTTGAGACGTGGTGCACTAATGAGTTTTAGTGGGCGAACGGCCGAAAAATTACCTTCCGTTCTCATAAATGGGAACGCCCGTTCCCATATTTGGGAACTCTGTTCCCAAAAATGGGAAAGTTCCTATATTTGGGTACTCATGACCATAGTTCCACCTACTGTATTGGGTTAAAACATTGTCATACCGATATATCTGAGTAAACGTGGACCGACTGGATACCCGTGTGTCCCAGAGTGAGCCAGTGCCAGCTTTATGGTGGTGAATCAGCTGCTCGGGAAGAGATATGACGTTACCTGTCATAACTAAATGATTAGGCTTTTGAGCGAACGATACCCAACCGTTCGCAAACTGATGGCAAAATGGGAACAATGAACAAAAAATCAAGACAGAACTTTGAACGACTGGTGGTTGACTTGTATGTTGATTGGAGGGCAACACATCTGTCGTCCGTCATTAAATTTATCGGTGCGTTTTGCGTTGATCTTGGCACAGGTCATTGACGGAAGCCCTCTTCTAATTAGAAGAAAAACCAACATGATTACCCTAGCAGCTGACTCCTCTCCAAAGCATAGAGATGCAAATGGAAAGGGTCGCCCGGACGTAACAAAGACACAAACCCACCACCACAGACACCACCACCACCACACTGTTATAGCCCGACACACACTGCCCAGCCCAGGCGAAGATGCGCAACGAAAACAGGATAGCAATGAAGACCCAGCGCCCCTGCTACCATCAACACCGGCCTCAGCAGCGCGACCACATGAACACACAAGCTGCACAGTCCGCAGGCGCGGCAGGCGGCCCGGTCCTACCAAATACCGACAGCACTGCCCCGAGACCGAGAGGACCTCTGCTCACCACCGTCTGAGAAATAACCAGGGATAATTACAGTACAAACAGAGGAAAATTACAATCAAAATGCACAGGGACGGTCCCAGTCAGCCACATAGCACAGGGCAAGAGTAAAATTAGCGCATATCACAAATATGTGGCTATCGATTTGGAAAGCGCGGTAAACGGCGCATGATAGGGTCGAGTACCGACAAGTTATCATGACTGGCTGCCGACCAGTAAATCGAGGGCGATCGATTTGTTGCACGTCCGAATAGCAAACGTGCGATATCGAAGGTGCAACAACTCGTAACAAAACATATTACGAATGAACCATTCCTATATCATCCTTCACTTCCGTTCAGAACTTACATATGATGTCGCGCATCTGCGGGTCCAGCGTGGTGATCATAGAGTCCATGGAGGTACGCGCGCGCTCGGCCACCTTGCTCAGCACCTCGCTCTTCTGGACCGTGTCCTTGATCCAGCCGAGCCACCCCTCGCCGTGCGCCCCGCCTCCGCCAGCGGGGTCTGCAGCCCCCGCGTACGAGTACGGCGTCTGGGCGTAGTCGACGGTGGCGCCGCCGGCGGACGACATCGGCATCACACTGACAGCGGAGGTCAAAGTATGAGATATAGCATGGTTGGTCAGTGGTGCAATTATCAAGCTAGGCCTTCGGGTGGATAGTTAGGCTACCCTGAATCATAATCACAGCTTAAGTTTGATTATTCACAGTCAATTTGAGCCGTCATTTATACGAAGAAATGAATGCGTCATTACGCATATGATCCGCAAGAAGTGCATTTAATCCGTGACATAACTTTGTCACGTCAATTTTTATCACTTTATCAATGCCAATTCAACTCATGATAGCAAATCCTTAGACATATCCAAATCACGGATTTCAAAATATTTCAATATCCAGAACCACAACCTGTTCAATCATCACATCCCCACACTTTGATCTTAGCCATGAGTCACCCCAATGCAGCCCAGTGGCTGGCTTGCGTGTACCACACATCGGTCACCACTGACCTGACGCCGCCCAGCTGAGAGTCGGGCATCGGAGGCGCCCCGGTCACTGCTCCCGTCTGGTAGAGCGGGGCGGGGCCCGCGCCGCCCGTCGTTGGCAGCTCTGAAACGAACATACTTCCGCTTAGGAAAATGACCAGCTGAAATTTGATATGGATGAATGAACACTGAACGTAGTATTAAGAGGCAGCATCAAGATGCTTCAGCATAATGGCATAATGGTACCTGTCATAGACCGATTGTGGCATAATCTTGAAGCAAAAGCTCGAGTCTTCTTACAGGTCAGTGAACATACCTGGCGGCGCCACGTAGCGCGGCCGGGAGATGTGGCCGGCGTACGAGAGCGGCACGTGGTGGCCGGTGCCGGTGGGCGGTGGTGGCGGCGGGCCGGCGGTCGGCGGCGGACCTCCCACCGGCGGCACGGGCACCGTGCCGGCTGGCTGCAGCGAGGGCAGCGGCGGCACCGACTCGTTCAGAGCCAGCATGCCCGTCGGGATGGTGCGCAGCGGCGGCGGGTGGGTACTGCCTGTGGGTGGGGCCACACCCACTGGCGGTGGCGGCATGGCAGAGGCTGCCGGTGGTGGCGGCAAGGAGCCTGCAGCAGGCGGTGCGGAACTAGCAGCGGGCGGGGCAGCAGAGGTGACAGCTGCAGATGTGCCAGCTGGTGGCGCCACTGCTTCAGAAGCTGGTGGCGGCAAAGGAGCTGCCACAAATGATGGCAGTGCAGCCGGTGGGGGCACATTGGAGAGAGGGTTGGACATCCTGAAAGAAATCAATACAGCAGTCAATATAAGATACTTCAAATAATGAAAAGGGAAAAGTAGAGACACCAGCAGACAGCAGTAGGTACATGTCACACACATTGACATGTCCTTAACTAGTGAAG
This sequence comes from Amphibalanus amphitrite, assembly GCF_019059575.1. Classification (NCBI taxonomy): domain Eukaryota; kingdom Metazoa; phylum Arthropoda; class Thecostraca; order Balanomorpha; family Balanidae; genus Amphibalanus; species Amphibalanus amphitrite. The sequence continues at coordinate 52,410 of NW_024882426.1, read as the reverse complement.
CCCTCACCTGGTTCACTCACCTGGTTCACTCACTCACCTGGTTCACCCACTGCAACTTTCAGCCCCTAGACCTCCTGAGACCAGAATACAAAATATGGTAGGTGCCTAGGTATACGTAAGATGCAATCATATCAATGTCAGGTGCTAACTGGAACACTTGGACTTTTTACAGTGTTGGTGTGGGGCAGCTTTCTTCAGTGTTACACATTGACATGTTTTGAATAAGAGCATAACAGGGGAGGCCCAAACTGCAAACATTAGTGAAAGGTGACACACGTACCCACGGCAGGTGAAATAGTTATCAACTATTGAGGTGCAATAGTTATCAGAGTAAGCAAGTAGGTATTGCCTTCATATTTGCACTATGGACAAACATAATCTTGAAATACTGTGGAACTTCATGTAATTCTTAAGTCAACATAGGACCTATCTACATACATATACGTACCTACCAACCTACCTACTTCCCTAAGTTAGCTTAAGTTAGCCACTATTAGGAAATTCAAAATGTCATAGAGTAAGGAAGCGAGCTATAAATTAAACCCACCTGCTTGACCTGCTGCTTTAAAATTTTCAGATAACTTCTCTTCTGTCGCATCCAAGTGTACGTTGATGTACTATTGGCACCAAAATCCCAATGGAAAAAGGCAAAGCACGATGTGGGAAAAAGGATGGGAAAAAGTGTTGACGTGGGTCACCGAGGGAAAAACCGGAAAAACAACGATTCCTGTTTGAAAATTAGATGCCCAGCTACATTTGTGCATTTCAATTGGTCATTTGAAAATATGCGCAAGGTGATTTGCTATTTTCCGCTTACGCAAGCGTCACTTTGATAAGAAAACACAGAAACAAATATTTCCAGTAATGACGCTTCTTGGACAACTAATGCGCACTCTGACGGAGACGGCTTCTGTTTTTCTTTTTTTTCCATTTTCAAGGCCATTTTTCTTTGCATTGGAGAAGCTCAAAGTTGCAAAGTTGCAGTGATTAACTAACAAGTTTGACTGGGCATTAGGTAAGCATTCATTAATGGTATACATTCTATGACTATATCTTTGAAAGCTGGTTGCCTTTTTCAAGTCTGTACCTACCCAGTATAACGCCTTTTGGGGCGAGTAACGGAGCGAGCGAGAGGGTGAGCCTTGCACGTGCGAAATTTCGAGGGGGTACCTCCAACTGACTTGTGCACGGTACCCTACTAACCGGTCTCTAGCGATGTGCCAAATTTGAGCACAATCGGCCCAGCCGTTCTCGAGATCTGGAAGCGGCACCCTGCACGTGCGCACGTGCAAAATGGGTCCCAACTGACTTGTGCACGGCACCCTACTAACTGGTCCCTAAATGTGTACCAAATTTGAGCGCCATCGGTCCAGCCGTTCTCGAGATCTGGAAACGACCCCTGCACGTGCGCACGTGCAGCAGCACCCCAACTCTGGCACACGGATATGCAGCGCCTAGTGGGTGCCTACCTACATGCCAACTTTCAGCGCAATCGGCCAAGTAGTTACCGAGATATTGCAACAATTACAAAACTGACACCTCTTCGTTTTGCACGTGGCACGTGCATAAGGGGTCACCCACATGCATCGGTAATAGTCCAATACTTGGTAGAAGGAATGAAGCTACCCTACAAAAATTACCGCATGTAAATCGGTCAAGTGGTTGCTGAGATATAAGCCTCGCAAAAGCGTCCGCACGGCCGGCCGCTCATACTCAGAAATTTCCGTTAATCTAAGGAAAGACTCCGCTCGCTTCGCTCGCTCCGTAATCACTATCATAGCTATGGATCTCGGCAGAGTCAGTAGAGTTAAGAGTAGGTAATATTAAAATGCAGTTCGTTGTTGAAGAGTTAGGGTGCGCTAAAAATGAAGTTCACTATTTGGACAATTTCATGACAGTAGTATTTGTCGCCTAGTTGGTGAGCCTGACGCAGTTATAAATAGCTGAGTTCAGATATTTTGATAGTCTAATTCTTGTCTCAGTCTAGGCTGTTTAACTTTAGCTTTATATAACATTAATTGAATTAATCAGCATGCAGTGTTTAATCATTGACCTAACTTTGTCCACTCAAGAGAAGAATAAACTAGCTGACCCCCCACCCAAATTCTGCACTGTATACCTATTGTATATATGAGGGTGAAGTGCCGTCACAGTCAAGTCCCTCTTACCTTAACCTGCCTCACCTGCTAACAGCTGAGTGGGACTGTTGGTATTTTCTATCATGCAAGCAAATAAAAAAATTAAAAAACCTTCATTGGTAATTGTTTAATCTCCAGCACATCATTGTTAATAAGAGAGAAGGTAAAAGAAAACATAAAAATGAATAGGGGCATTAGTACATAGTGTATGTAAGACACAGTGTACAAAGTACATAGTGGGGGCATTGGATTTATCTGTTACCAATGTCCCGGAGTCTTGCCTGCACCTTTTGGAAGTCATGGGACACACTACACACTACACAGTGTATGGTAATTGGTAGGTACCCAATTTTAGGTGTCAGGTCTACCAATGACCTTCAGATTTAGTTGAAGAACTGAAAGGTTGTTTTTTTTCTTGGCACTAACTTGCAAAATTGGTCTGGGCCATATCTGGTTTTACCCTGGCTAGCTCTGGCACATACTCCGGCCAAAGTACGGGCAAGGTCTAGAGCTCTAACTGGAGGTGACACTTTATCCTGGAGTCGCCCGCATCAGCCGCGCCGCACCGCAACCGTACTCTAGCCACAGTAAGCCAGAACAGCTACGAGGCAGCCGAACCTGGCCTTAGCACGCCGTGGCAGGGAGCCGGACCTGTGCCGGAGTTGGCGGTCCGAAACCATACCAACCCGGAGCGTTACGGCAAAGACTGGCCAACCGGAATAGAGCCATATCGACCCTGTTCCGATGGCGTTCCGTTTACACCGGCCCAAATCTGGCATTATATCTGAGTTGCCGGGGCGAAACGGACTTGAGCCAAGCCAAATTGGTAGCTGGGTGAGTAGAGTAGCCATGTCAAAGGCTATACTTTGTGACGGGGAAAGTCAATTGGGTATGTAAACATCTGGTCCGCGCAGGCTAACAGCGTTGGCTTTGCTGACAAATGGCGAGTCTCCATTTTTTCTTTTCATGGTTTACCTGGGACTCAGTTGGCACACATCCTTACTTTCAATGGGTACCTACCTACCTGCATTGTATTCATGCTTCGTTTTTCATTGTATGGTGATAATTTCCTCATTTGAAGTTTGAAGAAGCGACGAGGCCCCCAAAGAGCAAAGCGTCGTGAAGATATTTTCCTGTCGGACGAGGATTTTACACCGTCGGCCGTAAAAAGTGGCTCTACACTTCCAATTATGCATGCAAGGCGGAAAAACGCACTACTGTCGCCTATGTTTGGTATAATACCGGAGCTCCTTGGTACTCCACAATACCCTCATCATAGCAGCGTTTTAGTACTGCAATGTTCCGCGAGTGACTAAGGAGTGTTGGTCGACTGCTGCCAGTGCGGCCGTGGTGTGACCCGAGCGTTCCGTTTCAGAGATGGGCCTGCCGCGCCTGGTGTGGATCCGCGTGAAGGCGGCGCTGGCCTGCCTGTGGGCGCTGGTCGGCCGCGCCTTCTGCTGTTTCAAGCGGCGCAGGAAGCTCTCCAACGTGGGTCTGCCCATCTCCGTGGACGTCCAGTCGGTTCCCGTGGCTCAGTCGGAGGTAGGTCCGGTCCAGTGTATGTGGTCCAGTCGGTGCCCGTGCCTCGGTCGGAGGTAGGTCCGGTCGGTGCCCCTGTGTACAGTGGTACACACTAGCCAGAGGTAGGTCCGGTCCAGTGTATGTGGTCCAGTCGGTGCCCGTGGCTCAGTCGGAGGTAGGTCCGGTCGTGGCTCAGCCCCGTATGTCCCCGGACCTCGTATCTATGTATGTGTTGTAGGTATTTACGATCGTGGGCGATCCACACATGGCCTGGCGATTACTGCCCCTCGACCGCCGCCGTCACATAATCGGAGGAAAACCGGACACATAGCCGGAAGCAGACTCAGTCACTGGTTTGTTACATGCTGGAGCACACCATTGATGTGGTGAATCATGAGTTCATCTTTTCATTTGATCTCAATTTTTGTTGTTGCGATGAGCGGAGATGATAGCTTCACAAGCTTTTTTCTCTGTCAAATGTCCCCAACTTTATGATCGCCTACGGAGTGGTACACATAGTACGCTGACCGTCTGGAGGTGTCATAAGCTTCAACACACGTTTTGGTGGCATTGCCGTTTAAAGAAATCATCTCTGGTAAATCGCCAGGATTTTTTTTTTCTTCAATAAATGCCGGTCAACATCTAGAATAAATCGTGTAAATCGAAGACCATAAAAACGGAGGTCACGAGTAAGTCTTCATCTAAGCCGTTTTGTCGAGGTTGTCTGTGACATTGTTCCATTGAAATAATTACAGATATTTGACCTTTCTTTTGCTGGATAGATATTCAGATATTTTGCAAATTGAAGCGTATTTTTCAACTAAAAGCTTTTTCGTTTTATTTCGCCGCAAGTTGTGGAGCGCGGCGCAAAAAACTGCATTGCGCAATAAGTTTCCGTCCAGAAAGCTCCGCTGCGTCGCGCTGGTGTCGCATTGGTGGCGGTCGCACCGGTGCTGTGTCCGGCGGCGCTAGATGTCTGCCGAGCCCCAGGCCCCGCTGCCGCTGCTGGAGGGCCGACTCGTGTTCGACCACAGCTCGGAGGCGGACTCTGCGGTGGCCGACCTGCTGCACGACGAGCTGTTTCCGTCGGAGCCGGTGGACGAGCGCCGGCCATTGTACGCCCACCGGCCCGGTGCCGAGTCCCCGGCCTCAGACGGCAGCACCGGCTCAGACGGGGAGCAGGAGGGAGGCGGCGGCAGGGGCGCTGCCGTCTCCGCCGAGCCGTGGGTGGAGGAGGCCACTGATATGGCGCCGCTCGGGGACGAGCTGCAGCACGAGCATGACGAGGAGCCACTGTGCGCCGCGGCGCTGCACGTGCTCGACCGACGCCGGGTGATCCGGGAGCGGTTCGCGCGGCGACAGGCGGCCGTACGCGAGCTGCAGCGGCGCTGCGGTCAGCGGCCGGCGCGCGGCGCGCCCGCCTGGAGCCCGCCGGTGCTGGTGTACCGTCCGCCGCCGCTGCCGGCCGTGCAGCGCCGACTGCTGGAGCCCGGAGAGCTGGCTGACACGGTCCCGGAGCCGGCCAGTCACACCCGCTGGCAGATCGCCGAGTTCTGTCGCCGACACCTGGGACCCGAGGGAGCGGACGACACGCCCCGGTAGACGACCGGAGGGAGTTACGAGCGACAATAAAGACAGATTTCAGTGATGACATGCTGTAATTGGATGGTACCTACATGGCACATGTCAACACTGAGGATATATTGGACAGATTTTAACCGGCTGATGACTTGCTTGTTCCGGAATTTCGTGGTTTCCGGCCGCTGAGTTTCTTGGACTTATAGATCGATGGACGGGAATGGGATCCAGTCTCTGAACAGGTTTACACCGTTACGTCCATTAGCCCCTTGGTTCTAGTCCTGGTCGGTGTCCGGTGATGTTATGTTTGATTGCCATTCATAGCGGTCTTTTACTTGCAAGTTATAGTGACAACGCATGTCTTTCTTATGTAGTTCTTCCGAAATAAAGAAAAGCCTGTGTAACTCGTTTTTCACTTGGAATATTCTTTACTTCCGGCGAAACAGCTGCCTTTGCTGACTAAGGAAAACGTACTATTCAACCGGCTTCTCCTTAAGCTATTCTGCTGTAATAGGTATGGAACAAGTAGCTCTATTTATTAGAAAATGAAGACGAATTGTGTCTCTCACTATTTTAACAGTCATCTCGACTTTGACTTCCTCCTGTGTCTACCTAACTTGCAGGAGGACACGGCTGTCACCTGGAACTGGGAGGATCAGCCCACATCCGTAGTTACTGTCCAGGACAAGATCCGCGCCTACCGCGACTCGAGGGCGCGCGTCTCCGAGTCAGAGCCGGCACCGGAGCCGGACTTCTTCTCGGTAAGTTCAGTTTGACCTATCCCCCCTTCCTCGGTGTTTCAGTCGTCGGAACCCGGATTTTCAGCAACTCCACCTGAGTGATAATTATTTGATATTGAGCCCGGAGTCACTAGTCAGAGCGATTTTTGAGGAAACATTTTCACTCGCTTTCGACACTTACCGGGCATTTGAGCAAACGTTTTCTGTATTCTCTCATATTCCTCCGTGTGACCGATGTGCCCGTGACTGTTTTCCAGGACATGGCCCCGACGATCCGCCGCTCTCAGAAGGTGCTGGTGGCGCCCCAGGATGAGCCTCAGACGGCTCCCGGCGGCTTCTCCTCGCGTCTGGCCTACACAGACACCGCACTGGAGCCGCAGGTAACGCGGGATTCGTGGGCTGGCGGAATGATATGCTTACCGTGTTTAGTGGTGTGGATGGTCGATTTTCTTTATTTACTGCCCACACACTATACAACGCTGGTTTGCTTTGGGTATCGCCTGGGAAGTCTGGCCTGCCCTGATGGTGTTTCGTGATACTAAAGCTATCTCTCCATCCACCAGGGGGCTGAGCTGACTGACCTGGAGGAGCCCAGCGCCTGGGAGGCGGACGACATCAACCCTGACGCCCTGGAGAACCACCAGAGGGCACTGCGCCACCAGCAGCTGCAGCAGAAGCGGGAGCGGCGGGGCGCGCCGCCGGTCCGGTGACCTGAGACCGGGTCACGGCTGCAGGTCACCGCGCCGGGTCATCGGACGGGACCGAGCCGTCGGCAGGTGACCTGACGGATGGTCACGATGGAGGGTCACCCGACCTGGAAGGGTCCATCCAGGTCACTCGTAGATAGCTGACACAGTCCATCGAAAGTGGACCACACAGACGCTCCTCGCGCGGCCTGCATTCCTCTGTAGCGCGTGAACTGAGCTTTGGACGACTGTAAGGCGCCGGCGCACAGTGGACTACTGCCACCGATGGCTCGTCGGGACGGCGTTTGGCGCCTGGGTGTGAAGTGGTCGGCTGATCGGCCGCAGGTGGGGACCCAGTGAAATGTGCGGAATGTGTGGCGTTTGATGCGCGAAATAGACGTGGAATGTAGCGAGAATGGAGGCGCCGGCGGCGCCTAGAATGCGTGACGCTTATTCGTGGTTCTCGTGGTTTTAGTGTCACCACCGATAATGTTACATGTTTTTGCACCGTTGCACTGTCGTGTTGGTGGTGTGTTGTTTTAGTCATCTGCCGACGATTTGGTGATCAAATGAGTGATTTCAGTGATTTCCGAGACGTGAGATGGTTGTGCCGCCCCACGATGGTGTTCTTTATTTCAGCGGCTGTGGGGATGAACAGCTACTGTGTAGTCCGATGTGAATGTGATCGTAACAATGGGGCTCATATATTACAATACAGACGATTGGTATCAGAAACTATTAATTGTAGTGCTGCGAAAATTTCTTTTTATCGTTTCTGCTGCGCAATTATTGTGAATAGCTGCACTTTTGGGTGAATCTGGGTGTCCGACTCATGCTAGTGTGTTGATTGAGGCTGTCATTTGTGAACTGCTGAATTGCTAGCCGAAAAGGAGGATCTATGGATAGTGGAGACAGAAGCTCACTGTTCCTGCTACGTGAGTTGGTTGCATTGTAGGTGCCGGTAGTTGGGGAGAGGGGAAAGGCGTGTTATTAGGGCGACGGGGCTGGTGAGTTCTGTCTCTGGGTCGGCTTGCCGAACCGTGGACGCGTGGACAGTATGTCGCTGGCGTTTTTGTTAGCTTTGCTCCTAATGGTGACGGTTTTAGCTCGGCGTGCCGCCACAATTACAGCAGAAGTAGACTGAAAAGACAACGGGAGCGGTAAGAAACTGTTTCAGCCATGGTTTAACCGTTTGCTGCCCTGCTGCCGTTTCGGTGAACCCTGTCGATCTATTTCCCTGCTCCTCTCGGTTCTTTGAATGAATGGCTGTCGATGGACGAGACCAATTACGCCGACTTCCTCTGACGAGAAAACTGTGCCCGGGGCTGCCCTTAATGGTGTATTTCTCCTGGGCCACTCTCACCTTTCCTATGTGGGTCACAGGAGTGTAACCTTGACTGAGTCGCCATTGAATCTCGACCGTCGCTTAGACCGGAGAGTCGTGACTGTAAAATAGCTACTAGAGCTTCGGACGGACCTCTCGACTGCCAGTGTAATGACCGGCCAATTAGGAGCCGCGCGAGTGACTCGGACACTATTGACCCGAACGTATGGACTTCCCGACCGAGACGATATCCGATCCCCGCAGCGCTCCTTTGACAGTCCTATTCCTCGTGCCTGCCAGCGGCGCTGAGGAGGCGGCCCACCCGGCCGACGGCGCAACTAGCCGGGAAATCCGACCCGACGCCGGTGTCTTGTGTCGGAGATGGCGCGCGATATCTCCTGAGCCGGGGTGTCGGGCAGGTCGGACCGCCTTCTTCCTCTCCGGGCGCTTTCTCTGTCCGGTGGACGGTGAGGCGACGCACCCGACCTGACCCGTCACCCTGTGGTCAGCGCCCGCCGCCCAGCGGTGCCCCGGCGCCTGAGAAGTACCCTCTCGGTCAGTGATGACTGGGCGCGGAGGGGTGACGCGAGGACCAACAAGAAGGTAACGAATTCAACGGAATTGGCCGTGGTGGAAGATGTAGACGGAAATATTTACACATTTCCCTAGCGTTTATTGAATTCATTTCAAGTCCCTAAATCTAGAGCTGTATGGGCCCATCAAAGTGTGCTTACGAAGTCATTGCGAATGTAGGCAATATCGTTTCATCGATGTTCAGCGGAAAATTGCAATGCGTGTTATGTTGTTAAGTGCCTACCATTACAACCGACGAAAGTGACCTTTCATATGTAAGAACAAATATTATCGTACTGAGTTCGTGAAATGCTCTACCAATGGCCTTACGTTCAAAGACCTCAGAGGCAATCCGGTGTCAAAATAGTCCGTTTGCCAACATCTATCCAGCGACATTTATCTCAGCTCCAATCTGTACCATGTCCTCACCCTTTCCTATTGTTCCCGTCAACAGTACCTACAGCGCCCGGCGGCCGAAAATAGCCAGTGTGTGTGCCGGGCCCCGCCCGCCGCGCCGCCGCGCGCTGCAGCCGGCGGGCCGCGGCGGCGCCACCGTCGCCGAGCCCCGCCGCCGCCAGCCGCTCTAGGTCAGTGAGCCGGCAGCTGTGCGCGCGTGTTGACGTGGACCGCGGAGGGACGGAGCGCCGCCGAACCAGCAGCGCCCGCTGACCCCCCTGACACGGGACGGAGACCTTTGAGGTGAGTTCAGGTGGTCCTGTCACTACCTGCTAACGCCATGGAGTGGTGTGAATCGGTGCCGCTGCCTCATGTTATTCCGATGCACCTGAGCGAATCCCGTAATCACTTTGACCTCCAATCGTTGATGGAGCAAAAACAGCGCCATAACTCTCTGGTTACGCGGTGTTGGCTGGCGGTTGCTGGCGGCTAGACCGCCATCCTGTCTACCATGGACCCCAGTCTGGACGGAAAGGAGTGGGCTACCGACAAGGAGTGCTTGCTGGTGCCGCTCGTCTGATAGGTCACGGAGGCACATCGACCGTCCCACGACAACGAGGGACCGCTGACCCGACGCGCTTATGCAAGAGTCGCAGCGATTAGCGGCGTCTTTTACACACCCAATCGCGGCGATCTTACTGCAGCGACGGCACGCGATCACCTTTCCCGCGGCTCCACAGAAGGGCTGTGGGCCTGGCTGCCAGGCGGACTGACTGAGAGCTCGCCTGGTGCGATCACCGCTCCGCCGGCGGCCGGCGGCCCACACCAGACGGCTCCAATGAGTGATGGTCCGTTTTAGGGCGGGCGCTCCCGGAATGGAAGGGCTCTACCGGCCGGCTGTCGCTGGTGGGGATGTGATGTACCGACGTGGCAGTAGCGGTGGCGTGATCTGGTGAGAACTGGATCGCGATCGCTCGGTGGAGAAACCGAGTTGTGTTTGGTCGGCGGTTTCCTTTATCGCTCTCCGGAGACGTTTTGCGATCGGGGAACACTGGCCTGTCCTCGGCTGTCACCGACCGCTCACGCTCGACGAATCCGCCAACTTGCAGGCTGGCCCACTCAAATACCCCTCAGCCGGTGCCGGTGCAAATGTCTGTGGGCCACGCGCCGAGTGGGCACTTAGGGTCACTTAAAGGGTCACTTAGTCCTCTCCTGCCGCCACGCAGTAGGCCACTGCTGCTGTGCAAACGGATAGCGTGCACTAAGCAGTTGTGAGGCGAGGGACAGGGCGGTGAACTTGCTGCATAATGTGGCGAGCAGAGGCGAGGCCAGGCGCCTCCCTCCCCGCTCGGAAGGCGTCGGTGCAGATGGAATTCGTCTGATGTTGGTGGGCAGTGAGACATCAAGTGACAGGGTGCGCCAATATGATAAATATGCACGGAATAGATAGTACGTGCAGCTAGTGCAACTGCAAGTTATCAATGATGCGGGGGTATATTGGAGACGCTACTGTTTGATTTCAGGTGCCGTCAGTACGACGGGGACTGTATTGCAGCGGCACCATTCCTGCAAACCTCGGAAACTGTGTCATCGCAGTGTGTTTTTCTGCTCCATCCGGACATTCCGTCCGCTCATCCGTGGCATCCGTATCGCAGAAACAATCCATACTGTTATCGTAGTCGCTCGGCGTCGGCGAAAAACTGGCTTTTCACGTGCCGCCTCTGCTGAACCGGCTCCTGCGCTCGGTCGCAGCTAGTGCTGTGCCGTGCACACGCGTGGTATTAACGACAGGCGGAAACGGAACGACTGGCCGCCGATGCTGAGTGGTGGGGTCGGCACGTGACCCGCTCCTGATTGCTGTATCCGGCGTCTCCCGTGAGTCAGACGGTTCCCGGAGTGAGTGCTCCCCTGTGATCAGACCGTCCCGCTGTGTGACCGGGTCACCTGCAGGTCACGGCTGGCGGAACCGGTCCGGCTCCGTCCCGGCTCGGGCCGCCGCCGTATACCGGACCGACCGGACCCGAGCAGAGCGGTCCGGCAAACCCACCGGCTGGACACTGGGTCGTCGGGCGCGGTCTGAATCAGAGCCCACCGCCGCCGAGCGCCGGTCCCACGGTCGCGGCGTTCCGCACCAACAGCCCGGCTACTGGTGCCGCCGCGGCACCCGGCTAGTCGCCACAGTCGGCGAAACTCGGGCACACAGGCGACACTGGGAACCGAAGCACAACCCGTCATTTCTGACCACCATGTGTCAGCGTCGGCCGTTTGTTATTAGCGGCGTATTTCCCTCCGTGGCTGGGACCGGTTTAGGCCCCTCCTCCGTTTGCATACCATCCTTGGACTCCTCTTGATCGTGTTCTGACGTCATCAGTGTGTTGTAACATCAGCGGCCGGCGGGTGGAGAGCTGTGCTCTCCGTTCGTCGGGGAACGGGCCGGCGCTCTGTGGAACACGTCTGACCGGATAGGCCAACGAACGCGGCGTCTCGGGCCGCGCAGATGCCCAGTGCGATTCGCCGGGCGGGCGGCTCTGACTGAGTTGGGTATGTTCCGAGCCCGTGTTCGTCCACTGTGCAGCGCGCCACACGCGATGGTGTCAGCTCGTCTGGTTTCATCCTAAAACAATGACGCTCGGCCGCTGCGGCAAATGCGCACGTTTGCACAAATTGCTCTTATCGTGGATAACGTGCTTACTGACGAATATCGTGAATAGGTGCGCTGAAGTGAATGTTTGTTACAGCGCTAATTGAAGTCGCCCCGCGTCATTTTCGCCAATGTTTATGTACGCTATCGTAACACTAAGAGCGCAGACTATACACCGCGTATCGGTTACGCCCCTTATCGGTTCACTGACACACGGACGGCGTGTGACATAACCCCGGACAGGGGACGCGAGAGCCGGGTCCCGGGAGGGGTGTGTTCTGCTCTGCGATTGGTCTGCCGCTGATCACACCACCGTGCGGCGCACCGCGCGCCCTGCGTCACAGACGGTCACGCCACGATCGCATCACGTCACTTCACTCGGTCACGGTCACCATAACGTCCGTCTGAGCCGGACCAGATTCATACGGACTACCGCTGGTCCCAATTCTGTTTATAACTTCCAGATCAGATAAATTGAAACTGTTACAAGTTTCAGTTGGGTACGCATTACGTAGTATCGTACGCAACCGTTCCAACCGTATACAGGGTGATCCAAAAAATTTGGAACCCCTAACTTAAAATGTCTATAAGTCCGAAAGTATTCACTTTATTGATAAATTGCAAACACCATTAGAAAGAGCATTAAATCTTCTATAAAATTACGCCAAATTGTTGCATGTATGTTGTAAGGCATCGACACACTATTAGCTTTTGGAATGAGCGTCAGAAAACTGAGTGAAACGAAATCGCCAATTGTTAACAATGCACTGAAGTCCGTTAGCACTCCATCTGTTGTTTTTTTTTGCGAATAACACCACATTCAATTTCAATTTTATTGCATAAAAGTTTACACAGAAGCACACAATAGAACAGATAAACGCGTCCTAGCTTCCGCTGTTCATCCCAGCATGTGCTCAAACCGAGCTCTGTTGGCCGTCACGAAGCCTGCAGTCGCTTCGGGACGGCTCCGACGGCGCCGGCCAGCAGTCTCTGGGACAACTGATCCCAGCAGGCCGTCAGCCTTTCCTTCAACTCCTTCATGGTACTGACTGCTGATCCTCTGACCTCTATACATAATTCGCTCCACTTTGCTTCACACGAAGAAGTCAAAAGGGTTGAGGTCAGGGCTCTTCGGTGGCCAGGCATCTGGCTCGATGAAGGCCGGGCGGGCCTGTTCCAGAAACTCGACCACTGAGTGGGCCGTGTGGCACGGAGCACCGAATGACTTTTTGCTCCTGTTGAAATTCAAATTCCTTGCAATAGCACGTGAATGGGCTATTTTTATTCATGAACCTCCAACATGCGACATGGTCAGAACAGCAAACCGCAAATCACTGATTTGCGCATAATGTTCAAAACCGTTTCAGTGAGTTTCGTGACACAAATTTTATAGGCATATAACTAGGGCAATATGTATAGTAATAGTTAAGTTCAATCAATTTGGTTTTATGGAGAATTGAACGTTCTTTCTAATGGTGTTTGCAATTTGTCAATAACCTGAAAACTTTCGGACTTACGGACATTTGAAGTTAGGGGTTCCAATTTTTTTGGATCACCCTGTATGTTATAGACCGGACAGACCGTTTTGAATGACCAGTTTTACCCATACGTATTGTGTAATGGGTATACTTTGGGTATACCTGCCTTGAGTTGGCGTACATCGGCTCAAACGTAATTCAGGTGGCACGTATTTCTGGAAACAGTAGTGCAGTAACGCTGAACGGTGATCTTGCCGATATAATAGAACCCGTCATGGATGTTGGTTCTTGGCAATATCGACCTAACACAAAACCATAGATAACATGACTCATTTCACGTTGTTACACACGGTTTTGTCAAACATAGTCCATGACTCCACAATTCCCGTTTACCTGGTGTAGGTGATAAGACCTCACGACAATCAACCGAGGGCATTGATCCCTGAACCTATAAATGGCTTTGTCACGTAACAGGGAAGTAGCGATATTTGGAAACCTGTGAGAGCGGATTGATCGTGTCCGAACCACTGATATTCGATCTTTGTTCGTGACTAAAGTGAATTGAGTACGAATTCCTGCGTCGAATTGGCCGGTTCAGTGACAGGCGGTGTCGTGAGGGTCCGGACCTGAGCGGCCCGATTTCGATAATATTTATTCCAGTCAGAGGTCGAATGTTATAATGTAATTGTAAACCCAGACGATCCCCGTGACCTAACTACGCTCAAATGTCAAACGCAAAACCACTCGTTAAAAACTTCCTATTCTTATATCTACTGCGTATGAATACGGAAACACAACTCAAAGACGCAGAGGGAGCTATGCAAATGTGATGTGAACATTTTTTTTTTAAACAAAAAGTGCTGCCAACGGATGGGTCAATTCAACAGCAAAGATCACATTATGATCGCTTCTGGTCGACGTCATGTTGTAACACCGACCTTCTGTGTTACGAATGATTTACACTTTCTTCGCCGGTTGGTTCTGGGTGATTGCCAGTGGTTGGCCACGACGAGTGATCACAGCTCTCTACCCTTCCCGCATCCGGTGTTTCCATTCAACTACAGACCACTTTCTTCTGTTCCGATCGCCTCTGACCGGACGCGCATGAGCCGCGTCTCTCCGGGGCGCCGGGCGTGGGTCTCTCGGGGGCGCCGGGCCGTGCGTCTCCCGGGGGCGACTAGCCGTCTTCTCGGGGGCGCCGAGCCATCACACCTGCCCAGTCTCTCCCGGGGCGCCGGCCGTGCGTCTCTCTGGGGGCCGGGCCACTACACCTGCCCAGTCTCTCCCACAGTGACGCACCTGGCCGACCGAGCACGCCACGACCAATAACGGGCGCGGCTCTGGCCTCCGCCCGGCCAATTAGGTTACATCACGGCCGCCGTCTGCACCCGCAGAGATTTCTCCACCACCGCCGCCGTGGCGCAGCGTCGAGCCACCCGCAGGCCGGGCGCCGGCGAGTTTTCTAACGGACCGGGCCGCGACCGGGCGCCGCCGCCGCCGGCTCCGCGCTCCAGCGGCTGGCTCAAACGGTGCCGCGCGCCGCCCCACGCGCGCCGCCTGACCCCTGACCTGGCGTGGCCAGCGGCGGCGTCCCGCTGGGAAGGTCAAGGTGTGTCCGACTTGGCCGCCGGCCAGGGACGGCTATAGTACGACGTGGAGGCGCGGCGGAGGTCGCGTGAGCGCGGTCTCGTGCTGGGGTTGCCGGTGGCGGCGCATTGAGAGCTCTCCCACGTGAACTCTGAATGTGTGCCGGTCAGTGGGCCAGTCCAGACACGCCGTCTGGTGCCCGAATGAATTGCGGAAACGTGGACCGACTGCGGCGAAACGGCCAGGTTATCAGTCTGGCCTCAGCACGGGACGGTAGACCAGTACCAGCGTGCGACAGAATCTTCGGAGGAGTCGGAGCCGATGGTGCCAGACCGGTATGAAACCGTTACTTGTGATCCAAGGGGGGGGGGATTTTCAGCTTCGACTCAGTCGGCTGACTTGTCTTTTCGTTGTTGAGTAATGAACCCTTTCGCTACTTTGCAATGTAAATGTCTCGCGTGCAAGCAAAAGTTTCAGGCGATGTTGCATTGAAAATGTTGCACCTTCTGTCTGACCTTTGTGCTAGCAGCATTAGTACATTTGTACGAAACCAAGTTTTATCGGAGAGCTTTGCAGTCCATCGTCAGCTTATTTTATTAGAAATAGGTTCATGAGACAAGAACGACAAGCTGCACAATAGGTACACATGTTCTGCCCTCTAGTGAATCCATACTAATAAGATGAAGCTCATAGCGTATTATGCATGCCTGCATTGCTGAATGCTAATGCGCTGCTGGCTCAGAAGCAAGTCACCACTTGGCACAAAAGACGCATTGCAAAACCGTGCAATGCAAAATTCCATCGTTCCAGGTGCTGTGCACATACGATGAATAATCAAGCATATTTTGGAAGTAACCGTATAACCCACTGAACCCTGTGAGTACGACGGACCGCCCTGCGCGTGCAGCGGTTCTGTCCAGGCGTCCGGCCCTGGGTGTCCGTTACGGCGCCGAGGTCGGTCGGAGGTGGCAGCGGCACCACACTGGGGTCCGCTCCTCGGCCAAAAGTCGCGGGAGCGGCGCCGATAGTAATGAGCCGGCGGCAGCGGTCGGTGTGTGTCTGACTGACCCGAGTCGCCGCGGCCGCTGCCCGTCCCACGGCCTGGCCACACCGGCTGACCTGACCCCTGTGACCTGGCGACCCGGCGCCTCCCTGACCGGTGCAGGTCCGCACGGAGTAGTGATGTGTGCATTAGCGGTCATTAGGGAGCACACGTGGCGTGGCGATTGGGTACCTCAGTCGAGCGTTGTAGCTCGTTGGAAGTAGTGACGCAGTGATAGACAGGCTGTATACCTATACCGGCTGTGGAAGACCGGCAGGCTGAAAAGAGACGTGGTGTCGCATACCTGATGCAGAAAACAGGACCGTCGGCGTTTGACTGATGTGTCCCACCAAATAAAAACAAGACGTTCGTTTGACTGCTTACTTATGCATACTGGATGGTTTGCCAGTCACAGATGAAGATTTGAGGAGATTAAGCACAAAGCTGTTTTTCTTTGACAGTGTGCTACTGAGCTTATCCTACTATGAATACTACTGACTGTCGGGGTGTTTGCTACCAGATATTTTATATTGATTGTTTGGAATGCCCTTGTCCTTCTGTTTGACGAGTGACGAATGTCTGTCCACGAGGTGATTATGTCTAATTGTCTACCTACAAGTGTGACATTGCCCTCGCTACATACGGAACATGTGGGGATCCCCATACCACAGATTGTACCTGTTATTCTCCGCCCTAACTGGACCGCACTTCAATTATCAGCAGCCACATACGATCGGCAGCATCTTATCCCAACCCATTTCAACACGCGTGCATTACCGACCGTTCTTTCTGTGGAGCCGAAACGTCTCATTCGTCTATTTTGGTGGATGTTTTGAACTATATCGCTCCTGCCTGCCCTTCTGACCGCCCTGTGTCTGTGTTCTGTTTCAGACGGCTCTGAACTTGATGCAGGCGCCCATTACGGACCTGTCTCCTCAGTAGTATGAGCGGTGCCCTATGGAGTCTGGTATCAGCACTGCTCCTTCTTGCTACGTCAGAAGGTAAGACTAATGGGGTTAGCCCGAACTCAGTTACCTACAGATCACAAGCTGTCCGACGTTTCCGCCACTGCCGTCTGCCACCGTGGTGCATTGTCTCAGAGGTGTGGGCTCCAAACGAGACGACAGATTGGTAGTATCTTGCTAACTGATCGATGTTGAAATATTTGATATTAAATAGCTAGCAAGTTAAGTGATGAAAAGCTGTTTTAATTAGTGACGTTTTGTTCACCGGTTAATCTGACCGGTTCCTTTGTATTTCCTGTTTTACGTCTTACCGGTGTAACTGGGGATGTGCGGGTGACTTGGCGGTGACTGAAGCGTTGACTGATTGTTGGGCTTGTTTGTGGGCTCATGTTCAGACCCGGCTACACCCCGTGGTTGTGGATTTCTCTGGCATTTGTTTTCAGTTACCAGTCATTTAACCTGCTGGGCACCGCATCACTAGGTACTCGGCAGGCATGCGATTGACTTGCAATTGCAAGTGACCCAGTGCAAATAATTTACGATATGTTTCGTATGCACCTGTGCTACTCGATCATAGTGCTTTCTGATTTGCTGAGTGCTCACTAGGTTTACCTCTCGCTCGTATACCGAAAGGGCTAATGTAATAATTGAATGAGGACTTTACTCCACAAGAAATCGTTCGGGTCGGAGCTTTCGAATTGTATTACAAAGCTTCGTCAGCGTATCGTAATCGGGTTCGGGGGTATCGGTCGCAAAATAGGCCGAACCCGATTACGATACGCTGACGAAGCTTTGTAATACAATTCGAAAGCTCCGACCCGAACGATTTCTTGTGGAGTAAAGTCCTCATTCAATTATTACATTAGCAAACTCCACATCATGTCCTTTACCGAAAGGGCTAGTTGGGCACCAATTTTTCCTCCACATATGTATATCGTCTTTCTAGCTTCTGTCATCCCATAGCAGCATGTCAGTAAGGCAGCAGGCACAAATTTAATGTCATTCAATCCAGTGCCTTGAAGTGCTAACGGCTTGAGATACGTGTGCGGCAACATTTTTAAGACTCAATATTTTATACATTTCTTCTAGCTTCTATCTCCACCTGCCTCATGGGATTCCCATCTCAGCTCTTAAACTCTCTCCGTCTCCCGCCCTCTCTCCCTTTCCAATTTCCTCTAATCACCTGTCCACTCTTTCTAATCTTCTCTCTCATAGCCCGTCCGGTGTGGGTGTTTTTGCCGCCGTAAATGGCGGTTGGTAACAGCTCTCCGGCACGTGCCGGCCCGCCGCCTGGGTGGCGTTTGGTGGGCCATGGGCGGCGCTGCCGGTCTCTCCGCCCCTCTACCTCGCGGTCCGAGTCCAGTCCTCTCCGCCCCTCTACCTCGCCGTGTGCCCGGTGCGCACCTCTGTCCGACGGGCGGTAGCGGCGCCGCGCCAGACGGAGGCTGCCGTTTTTCAGCGCCTGTCCGGTCGACTAGTCAGTGGTCATCAGTACGGTAGTCACTGCTGTCACCACAGGCACCGCTGAACGCCGGACGGCGCTGGTCTGTGGGCGTGTATGCGACGAGTCTTACGGATGGGACCAAGGTCTGGAAATGGATGTCGAAGCCCAGGTTTTTAACGTTGTGGCCTGAATTTTATGCGCATCATATTATCCGTTGAACTGACTACTCTTTATGACTAAGGCAAGCTGTGTTCGTTAACTATTTGAGCTTTGGTTCGAAAAGTTACAGCCGATAACGTTTTGGACGCCATCCGGACGCTCACACTGGAGTCAATGAAGCGGCAAAATAGTGAAACACGATGTCTCCGTCCGTTTGGTAGGTATGTACTAGCCCAGTGATTTCGACCACAGTCATGGGCTGCTTGTTCGAGTCACGGGTACGAGCTGGTCGCTTATCTCCGGATCGCTGGCTGTGGAGCTGGGCCCAAACATGCGGGGACTTACAGAAGCCGGTCTTGTCACCAGCTCGTCTCCGGCTGTCTGTGACACCAGCACGTGTTTTCACTTTGCCGTGGCGGCATCCAGGCGAATGATGCGAGTGACGCGTTTCCATGCCACATCGACGTGAACTATTCGCGAAACACGACGTGCAGTGTGCCTTACAGCTGAGACACCTCTACTAAATTACATGTGGAACCGTATGTCATGTGGAACATTGGAATTACATGTGGAACCGTATGCCGTAAAATGCTTATTTTTTCGGATCACGCGCCTGAGCATTGAGTGAAGTATGCAGCTCTAGGTTGATCGGCTTAGTTTGAGTCTGCCAGTCGGTGTCGCGTGCCTGCTGACTAGCATTCATGGGACTGGGAAAAGTGAGATGCCAAGTTGCAAGTCTTTACGTGACAACGCATTCTTCAGGTTCACGAAACTACGGCCTTATTGCTAAGGAGGTCACTATCGCTTTAATCGCCCTCCAGTGACATTTTACATAGGTTAGATTGCAGAAATCTCCAATCACCCCTGAGCCTGTCCCCTCCCCTTTCCTAGAAGTCTGTCCGCTCCCCTTTTTGTTTCTGACCGTATTTCTCCCTGTTCGTCCGTCCCACTCCGGAGTTTGATCGTCTTCCTCATGTTCTGACTCTTGGCCCCTGCCGTGTCCTCAGGTAGCCCGTACGTGTCGGAGGGTGCGCGGCCGCAGCCGCCCGAGGCCGCCTTCCCGCCGGAGGGCGCCGGCCCGCCGCCGGTCGGCGATGCCGTCTCTCCGCCGGAGGAGGTGGCTGCCGCAGCCGCCGAGTGGGCCGCGCGGCGCCGCTCCTTCTCCGGGCACTCGCGGGACGACAACCGCCTGCCGCCCTCCGAGTACGTGCTGCCGCCCGAGCTGAGCCGGCTGTTCAACGCGCGGGTCACCGTCAGCAGCGGCCGGGAGGTGCGGCTGTCTGACGTGGAGTCGCTCAACTTCACCGCCATTCAGGTGGAGCTGGACGGCCTGCTGGACGAGCAGCGGACCGGTGTCAACCGGCAGGGCAGGATGTTCCCCTCGTTCCTGACGTCGGCCACGGCGCTGCTGGACATCAAACAGGTCTGGCGAGAGATCGAGACGTCCGTCATGTCGTCAGTCTCCTGCACCGCCTGCAAGGCCGGTGAGTTCACTGTCGGTGGTGGGGAGGTGAGGGATTCTGCTGTCGAGAGTCTGCTGGGAGGGAGGGATGGTCCCCCAGTGAATAACTGGATTCGGATTGAAGGACCGAATTGAGGCTACTTTGCTGAGTGAATGTGCTTTTGCAGTTTTCATAAGTGATGAATTGGTAATCCGGGACCACGGTCCAGACACTACGTCACACCTTTTGCCGGACAGCATGACGTGTCATTTACATATGTAAATAGAAATTTCATTTCTATTTACATATCTAAATAGAAACCGTGTGACACCTCTACCCGGTAATGGACGTACAAGGAATTGCAACATCTGCACTTTGCAGCGTCGTTACTTCTTCACACCTTTTCCCCGCGAGAAGACCCTCGCGGTGACCCGAGATGGAAGGCCTCTTGCGCCCTTGTTCGATTTATGACCCAATTACAGGGAAGTAGTACGGTTAGATGTTCTGAACCCTTGAATAGATTTAGTCGGTCAATCGCAAGTCACAGGCGATATTGCGTCACTTCAGAGTTGAGGCGAGATAATGATACCCTTTGGCCTGGTGAGAGAGTTCCGAGCTAATCACACGCTCTGAAATAGAATGCTATTAGATATATCAGCTAGTGTTAAACTTATTGATGCGTGCACCGTACACGTTTCCTCCTCGTCGAAGCCTTGCCAGCCGTCCGATTTATTCCTGTTGCCGTTAATCCCATCGCCGTTTCATCATTCCCAGGTTATTCTAGTCTGTTTTGCGTTCTTTAGTGGAACGGTTTATCACATACAGAATCTAATTCTTCGACCTCTCAGCCACTTCTCATGAGAAGCGAATAAAGCTTTAACCCGCGCCCTGCTGGGGGGGGGGGGTGTTTGAACACCCCCCCTTGTGGTTTTTCGCGAATATCTCAAAAACGGCGGCGCGGAGCGCCGCCGTTTATGGTACACCTTATCATACATCAATTCTACACATGTTGTGAAAATTTCAGACCAAGGTCATTCAAGGTCAGGTCGCCAGGTCACTTGAAGTGACCTCACCTCATAAAAAGTTTCAATGTCTGTCATAGCTACACCGAGTGACCGATCGCTTTGAAACTTTCAGCGATTGATAAGGGTAACAGTATCTATAAAATGTATATCTCGGAATTTTGATATCGGTGACCTAAGGTCAGGTCAATTTTGCGACCTCCCCATTGTAAGTCAATGGGAGAAAATTGAAATGCGCCTCTTTTGGACGAAAGACATTATAAACACTCCCAAACACTGAATTACAAGTGGTTTAGACACACTGAACATGAAAATAGTGTCCGTGACCCTTGTTTATGCCCTGAGGTCATCTTAGGTCACGAATGGTATCTAACAGTTTTTCGCAAATAACTTTTGATAGAGGCATGCTAGAGCGATGAAAACGCCTTAGATGTGTTCAGCTCGACGATACGGATCGACTGATATGCAACATGACCTTTTCCGGTCAGGTCATGACCTTGACCTGAGGACAAATTTTCAAATTGACCTTTCAAGGTCAAGTTATAGTTCATTCGATGCGTCTAGACGAGAGGAACACGATGCCGGTAAAAGTAAGCTCGTACAAGGCTTGGGTCAAAAGTTATTGCCGAAAAACTGTTTCCGAAAAAAATCGGCTATTTTTGCAGTTTTTGCCCCCTGCAGGCAAAACCGTTGACGCTAGGTCAAATCTGAGAGAATTACTCAGAAAGGGCGTTAATAGGGCTATCGAATGCGCTTTTCCGCAGCGCTGTAGCTCTATTGGTTCCCGAGTTATGCGTTGGCTTCTTGGAAATTTTCGATATTAGACCTGGAAATCGGCGAAATTTTGCCTTAAATGACCTCTGGTGACCTAACCTTTGACCTGACCAAAAAATTGACCGAAGTGATTTCGTCATTATTTTTGACGCTCTTTCGAACGCCGCCTTCCGCGTATCGCTACGTGGCCCAGGAGCCGAGTTACAAGGGGGGTGTTCAAACCCCCCCCCCCCCCAGCAGGGCGTGGAAAACCAGGACCCCCAGCCGGGCGCGGGTTAAGCGGCCCTTTTCCTAAGTAAGACTGTGGCGACACATGGCCGCCCGACCGCCGTTGTTTTCAGCTATCAGTACCGCGCCGTTCCGGCATCTGGCCACATTGTTACGTCTCAACTGCCATGTAAGTCGCGGCATCTCACCAGCGTAACACCAACACGCCGATAAAAACCGGCAGACAATAGCCGGCTAATGTGCGGGCCGGACGCCCCCTAAATTCCGTGCGGCGCACGGTGGGACCGCCCCGCGGCGTGTCCGCGCTGCACGTGACGCCCCGTGCCCCGTGCGGCGCCGGTTGGCACGGAGTCGGCGCAGTCACACGCGGCTTCACACTGGTGCCGGCAGGAGCGGGTTCTCCGTTCCTACCGTCACGGTCGGACTAGGGGAGTAACCGTGGAACGGTGATCGTGCAGGGTGGTTGTTGACTGACTAAATAAGACACCGAAAACTGATAGTTAAGTGTTTTTGGTGACTATGATATCCCAAAAGTTTCTAATGATGAAGAGTTGACGCTGTTGAATGCTTACTTTTCTGATGGTAAATGTATTCCTGTGCCTGAGAGTACCTATATGTCGTTTTTGCAATTCACTCCCCTTATGACCCGTCGTTGCGGTTCTCCGACGTTAGTGTCACGTTCTGATGCGGTGATAGCGGACACCCTTCCTCAGCCCTATCCTTTGGAGGTGTTACGCATATCGCAGTCATGTCGGCCACTAACGATGTGATGACGTCACGGGAACGAACGTCTCGACAACTGAGACAGGCTATTATAGCATTTGGTTGTTTTATAAATGTATTTCATTGACATGCAGAATATTGAAGAATGATCCATGCATAAGCACTTAGGCATATTACGAGCACTTGCGGCTAGCCAATTAGCGACAAACGTTTTAGAAGCTTATTTTATATCTAACATTCCATGGTGCCGTTACAGTTGTTGCTTGTCCTAATTTTCACGGTATTGACGTGCAGTTGCACATTTACGACTGCTGCGGTTTGTTCTCCATGGCAAAATTATCTAGCTTCTGTGACAGCTTCTGCTCCGCTTTTGAATCCACAAAGTCGGCCTCAGTTTTGCGAGTATGCCGTCCCCACTCAGTTTGACTCTTCGCTCTCTTTCTCTCTGCTATTCTTCCCTGCACTGTAGCTCCCAGCATGGTCTCGTTGCTGGCAATCGCAGATGGCTCGGTGACTGGTGCTTGGCTACGACTCGACCCTAAAGACTATGTTCATGACCAGCTTTTACGACGACTATCGTCCCGGCTTACCGGCCACAGTCTCGACCAAAAAGGCCATCTCATGCGTGATTGCGGCTTTGTCATTCACACCGTGTCCTGCTTTGTTCCACTCCAGCTCCCTAGGTCAGCTGGCCGACGGATATGATAGGTAATCACTGATTAGTGATAGCCTGACTGTTAGCAAGGACCGTTTGTGTATTTTCGATTTTGACCAGCTCTCACAAATCTCACTAATTCGAGAAAAACAGACGCACTCACGACCAGTTCTATATAGATGTTCTCGCCCACTCTCCAACTATTCAAGCCTATCTGTGCGGTGCTCTGGCATGGAAACTCATCAATCTTCCCGTCATCCTTTCATAGCCAGCTGTGTCCGCCGCCGGAAAACAGGCTGTACCCCTCCTCAGCCGGCCTTCTCACGGCCACCATTTGGAGTCACACTGCGTGAAATGACGGCTACTCCGTGAGACGAGGCGGATGTTTGGTGAATATCGTTGGAGCTGGAGTAATAATCAGGCAATCGCCTGTCAACAGAGTCGGTCGGCGGGCTGCACAGCTGGAGACGAATAATTGTCTTGGCCGTTATGACTGGCTAGATAGACAGTCGAACAGTTGGACACTCAACAGACGGATCGCTTGGACGCGGAAGGCAGGTGACGGAGCGAATACAACGGACAGCTCAGTGGACAAGACACACACAGGAATAAAGCGAGCATCGGATACCCCGAGTCCAGACAGTCGGAACAGCTCCGACACAGTAGAGCCGGCGCCGCCCGGTAGCGCTCTCCTCGGAGTGACACGATCGGCCGCGTGTAACCCAGTTCCGTGATCCTTCATTGCCCCCACTCGGTCCGGCGTGCCCAGGCGCCACCGATCGCAGCCCGTAATTGGCAGTTTCTCTTCGACTGTCCGCTGCCGGTGCCTGAGGAACTAAGAGGTACTGTCTCAAAGAAAATAAGGTTTCATCTTCAGACTCAACTGCCGGCTATTTTTGTATCCTAATCGCTACTTACGTTCATCGTCGATTCCTAGGTGTTTCTCGGTTTCTTTAGGTGGATCGCAATCAGCTCCAGTTCTCCACAAATGACTTCAAACGTTTGCACCCATCAACTCCCGTTACTCGATCGTACTAGCACCATCGTCTTCCGATTATCCGCTCCCACGTCCCAGTTACGCTGTTGACCTTCCTGACGCCGACGGAGACTGGGTCAGCTCCCCGCCGTGAGCCGGCGCGCCTCTCCACCGGTGATGCGTCGTCACGGAGCTCGCACCGTGACGTCACGCGGCCGTGTCGTAACGTCACGCGGCCGTGACGCGGTGCGGTCGGAGGCGTCACGAGCCGGCGCCGGCCGTGACGGAGGGGCTGATGGCGGAGACGCCGGGTGGTATCACATGGACCATCGCGCTCATGGCGTGGCTGGCCTGGTGCCTCAGTTATGTGGCCGGGAGTCGTAAGAAGGAGAGGCGATACTTTATTTCGAGGTCTGACACCCGAGCGTGAAACTGTGACGCATCATTTTCGAGGCCTTAGACCTTAGTTTCAGAGGTCTCACGCCTCAGTTCCGAGGCTTGATACTTTTTAGATTTGAAGATTTAGCCTCGTCTCCTAACACCTCGTAGACTCGCACCGCCGTCAGACACGCAGTCTGACGCCTGGGTGGTGTGAATGTTAAATGGCACACCTATGTAGGCGGGCTCGCTGGTGAGAGTAAATAGGGATATCGGGAATGCAAATAGACAATGTGTAAGTTTGTAGGTGCGATGGGTGTATCTGTCAGCCAGGAGAGGAAGACAAACATAGCTTACTTCTAGACTGACACGGAGTCACCGACTTTTCTCAGGTCACGCGTAAAGGCACGGAACCAGTGTCCCAGGTCGCGTGGATACGCCATGCTATTCTGCGATATTTCATCGACTGCGTACATACTTTTTAGGTACTCATCTACGAATTTGTGTCACCCATGCTGTTATAACCTTGTCAAGGCAGCCTGGGAGCCACGCCGCCCTCCTGCAGTCCATGAGAGCGCCGGTCGGCAGGAACTGGTGACCGCGCCAGGTTTCTCCCGGTCGGCAGATCGCCAACACTGGCCACCGAGGTTACAGCGGGTGCCGATGATCACTTTCACTTGCCTCCCTGCACGACCCGTGGCAGTTGTTTGCGGGCTTTACTGCTGCTGACTGTTCATGGGCAACCATGATCGGTCCCACGGTCGAAATGGGAACGGGCAAATAAAAATGAATAAATGTTGATTTATGTAATGTGTTCTTGATTGTAACGCTAGAAAATAATTTATGCTAATCTCAAGCGGAATAATATTGTTTGTGATGAGGTCACTCATCACTGCTCTTATGTCGCCGGCTCTCAACTGGCGGCGAAAGGTGTTGATCGAGCTAAGACAGAACCCTGCTTCCGTATGCAGAAAGTGACATGTCAGTACACAAGTTTGCATATTTGTACACCTCACCATCCAGTGTAGCCGCTGACTCCCGTTCCTTGCATGCTTGCATTTCGACTCGCGACGTGTCCGTTTTCACTGTAGCCGCCGTGCTTACAATCTCACCACGATGACCATGCACAGCCGTGAGACTCGGGGCCCCCTCCGTGAGACAGCTCTCCTCCCTGCGCCCTTCTGACCTTATTGGTGCCTCGTTCCAGGCGTGGGACTGCTGCAGCACTACGTCTCCACGGGTCGCTCCAAGGGCGAGATCGTGCGCGCCGCCGTCAAACTCTGCCGTAGCCTTCAGTTTGAGAGTCCGCGGGTCTGCGAGGGCATCATTCACCTGTTCGCGGTAAGCAAACGCTTCCTGACCGGTTCTAACGTACTCTGTCTGTACGGAATTGAAGAAGTATTTGTGTGAAAACGCGCATTGAGTGAATAGTTTCATTGACTGTCCGATTAATCGATTGATTGTTTGAGTGATTGATTGACGAATAATGAACATTTACTCATTCATTTATTCATTCAAGCTACACACTGCATGCTTCTCTTGGCTGAAACATGTCCCTTATACCACGTAATGCACACTACACAGAAGCGCCCAGTCCGTCGCCGCTGGGTCACTCGCCTTCCGCACCACTCGCCTGGGTTAGCTCCGGTGCCTCTTTTTGTCCACTCACGATGGACGTAATTCATCTCCAAAGGACCGCCACGATCCATCAGTGAAACGGCTCTCCATTCCTGCTGTGGCCCGTTATCGTCCATCGTCCCGGGCCGATCGGCGTGCCCGCTGCGTCGGCGCCCGGCGCCGGGCCGTCTGCCGTGAGTGCGGGTTCTACTCTGAGCGCGGCGCACTTTCGCTGGAGCTCGCGGCGCCCGGCGCCTCCAGACTCCCAGTGGCGGCGATCTTTGAGTCGAGGGCGTGGCCGCGGCGACCCGACACTGAGAGAGGAAGAGTGAAACCAGGGCTGCGGGAAGAAAGCCGTGGAGGAATGCGGAGGGCGCGTGCTTTGGCCGCTAATGATACGGAGGCGTCAGGCCCGTGGTGGCTGCTCTGGACAGCGACAGCCCGCTGGGGGTCGGCGTAGGTTTAATGAGATCAGATGAGGCACTACATGTTGAGATCGATGGTGTCAAACAAATTAAAAAGGGTCGGAAGACGGCGCGGAGCAACGTTCCACACGCGGACTCATGCTGGTCTCACGGGTGTAGTCAGATGGAGGAATGCCAGTGTTTCCCTGCTAGAGGCTGTGCGGAGGTTAGAGGTCAATTTAGAGGTGAGTTTCGCTGATGACCGCTACACTACGCCGAGCTTCTCTTTCACTCGTGACCGTGGTGGTAGGAGAGACCGGACTCGGTACCCGAGGGTACGGGCGAGCTAAAACCAATGAAAGAGAGGGAGAGGAGAGCGAAGGAGGGTAGCAAGGAGAGATAGGGAGAAGAGAAACGAGAGAGAGAGAGAGAGAGAGAGAGAGAGAGAGAGAGAGAGAGAGAGAGAGAGAGAGAGAGAGAGAGAGAGAGAGAGAGAGAGAGAGAGAGAGAGAGAGAGAGAGAGAGAGAGAGAGAGAGAGAGAGAGAGAGAGACAGACAGACAGAGAGAGAGAGAGAGAGAGAGAGAGAGAGAGAGAGAGAGAGAGAGAGAGAGAGAGAGAGAGAGAGAGAGAGAGAGGGAGGGAGGGAGGGAGGGAGGGAGGGAGGGAGGGAGAGAGGAAAAGAAAGAGAGAAAATGAGGAGAGAAGAGAGCTGACATAGGGTGCGCCAACTGAATGCTTTGAACGTTATGATCTAAAGCATTTGTCGTGCCGATGGAGTTTTTGGGTATCTGCCAGCAGCTGGCGAACATCTTTGGGAGAGAGCGATCATTGTTCACCGCCGATTAGTGCCGTCCGGATCCCTCCTCTGTCCAGTAATTATCGGTCGTTTGGGGCACGACCCGTTAAACGGACCATTGGAAGTCACATTCACTTTCATTAGTTCAACAAAAACACATTTTACTCTTTATGAGACGCTCGGAGGCGGAAAGAGAAACGCAGGTGAATTGTGGCGCTCATTGTCATAGAGAGCGTGTAATTTCTGTTTTGAGTCACCTGCAATTATGTCCATTAGTTCAAACCGTTCAAACCGTCATCCGAGGTAACGCAGTTGGCTTTGAAGGTAAACCTTACAAGCGATGTCATTTCTGCATTTCTAACAATGTTTTTTTTGAATAGGTACAATATTGAGATTAGAGTAGACCTCTAATCAAAATGGGCTTGTTTTTTTGGAGGCCTTTTGTAACTAATTCGTACTCTTACCTAAACGCCCAGATCACAATTTCCCTTCTCTGACAGTCCACATAAGCTACGCTGTCATGCCAGGCTTGCGTGGACTATCGCTCAACAAACGTTCGTCAGGCATGCAGGGGCGATGATGCGAGAAGATAACCACTGAATACGCCACATAAAACACATCATATCTGGTTATCACTGGCTCCTTGGTCCTGGCTATCACAGTTTCTTGGATCTTGATCGCACCGCTGCGACGGGGCGTGTTGTGAGGTCGTCGGGCGGGCCCGCTGATCTTTTGTCCTGTAATCTGGTGTGGACGCTGCGCACTCCATCATGTGCAGCGCCGGCGGGCCCCTGTGGTCGCCTCCTCTCTGCCGTATCCGGGTCACAGGAGCACCTCCCAAACAAGTCCCGCTGTTCCCCCGGTGCGGGCGGCGGTGTCGCTCGCAGCGGGACCTCCTTTTCTCCTGCGCCGCGCCAGGAGCGGAGTTTTCCCTACCCAACTGGCCGGTTAAACCTGTACCTACCCACATGACTCTCGTCTGGAAGGACTGGTGGCCTGTCTTCCCCAGGGACATTTGTCACTCGACGATGTTAAATCGGATGCGAGAGAGAACGCGAACCGGTCATTCATGACGATTCAGATGCTCCGGCGCAGCTGCTGTCGAGTATTTTAGTGACTTTTCTTGTCAACTCGCGTTCCAGTTCGTCAACTTCTTTATTCTGATTGCGTTTTTGATATTGCAGGAAAATCATAGTCGATGATGGCAAATGGCAATGTTCGACAGATGAAATATTAAGCCTAAAAGCTTGTGACAACATGCGTAGAATAAGATTACTAGACTTACCTACTTTTTAGACGCCAGGCAGCATTATATGTCCAGCACTGTCGAGATGTCATCCAAAGCGGTTTGGCTGGTTCTCGTCTTGTTTGACATAGGTTCTCGTTCTTTAGCCACTTTCCATGTCTGGTGCGATATGTCTGCTGTATCTCTCTCCGTCGACAGTTGACACCGGTTAGTTTTGAGGGATTCGTTCCGCTTCAACTTCAGCTTTGAGAGACGGTTTCCCCTCGCTTTCAACCGTGACGCCAGCTTAAGATGCATTAGTAAAGAAGTTCTTTCGGGTTCACGCAGCAGGAAATTTCGGTAAGCGACAGTGAGCGTTTACTTTTTTCCTCCGTTCTCGACCGTTTTATTCGCTCAGTCTCCCTACCCCCTGTACGCTAACCCTAATTTCATGTGGATACCCGTCTCAGTATCTCAGTCACACTGTGCCCTCTGTCTCCTAATGTTATTTTCTTAGCACTCCCGAAGTCCGTCCTCTTTCCCTGTGTCTTCCTTCTCCCGGTATCCGTTTCCCTCTCATCTCTCCACACCTCGGATGTGTACTTCTTCCCCCCGAGTCCGTCCATTTGTCCCGTCTCACTCGCCCCTCTGCCATTTAGCGGCCCTGACGGTCACTATCAGTCGCCTCTCTGCGCGTCCGAGTCGCGCCGGCGGATCACACGCCTGACCGAGCATGGCGCACCTTACCGCACCGCAGCGTCGTCCGGCGGGTCCCGTACTCCCGCTGGCCGCGGCAGCAGCTGGTCTGTGGTCCGCCGTTGAGCCAGGGGAGAGATGAAAGGCTAAAACGAGGGGAGGCGGGATTAAAATGGGGTGAAGGAGGATTAGGGTTACGTAGGTTCGCCTGCAAACACCTTTTGTTGGGACATGAGCTAGTGAGTCGGCAAGGGATTAAAAATGATGAATGCCTTCATATTTTGAGGAATTATTCACAATAGTTTTGCGGCTCCGCCTGTTTTGGAATACACACCGCTGGGCATAGAAACTGGCAACCATAGGTCTGTTCCCATGGTGTTTTCTCACAGCCCTCATCTCCTCCAAGAATTCTGATGTGTTCCGATTGCCACACACTCGTAAAATTGGTTCCATGGCGACCCTAATTCGCATCCACCTTCCTCCTAAACCCATCCATCCTGCTTCCATCAAAGCTAGGTCAAGCGGGAAGAGATTTGAAATCTCACTTAGCAAAACCGCCAATTTGCCTAGATCAACAACACGTTTGTGTCTGCAGTTACTTCCATCGTCTCGTGAGTGATACCATAATCCATATTGAGTAGATTGCTGATATCAATCTTATTGTGCATTCCCGTCGCCACTCTAGTACGTCGTAAGTGCCGATTTCAATCTCCTCTCAACACTTCCCGTTCGGCGTCACGGGAACAGACTCTTTGCAATCAGTCTCCACCACCCGTGACCGTCTGCCTTTTTACTGCATCCCAGACTGCGTCTGTCATCCCGCATACGTCTGCAAGTACCGTGACCTGGGCCACTCGATCAGACGGTAGCATTTCCCGGCCGGCTACCTTCGTCTGACGCCGGGCAAACGTGCAACGTGTGACACGAACTCAGCCGGGGCCAATGTGGGTCGCCGTCCGGCCGGCCGTCTGTTGCCTCCCGCCCGTGGCAGGCGGACGGGGAAAGTGACGGCCCGATGACCGGACGACAGATATTCACTTCACGCACATATACAGACGGGTTGAATGAATGAATTCACCGTAACTCTACCGTCTACGTCTGGTTTGTGGTGTTGGTGTTGAAAATGTGCATACGTTGGCTTGTTATTTGTGAAATTAGATCTAATGTTCACACTTTGACTCAAACAGGAAGTTTCCCTGATCTGTCGATTGTCGACAGGAAGGCTCATAGTTTGTCGAGGAGTCACGCCGATAGCCCTCTCTCGAGTCGACCTACAGCGCAGAGCGCTGCCTCTAACAGCGTCTCCGTCTGTCTCTCCCGGCAGGACGAGGTGATATTTGTGTTCCAGCGGATCGCGCTCTCGCCCGACGAGGTGTGCGGCATGGTGGTGGGCGACGTGTGTGCCACGCCCTTCAACCCGTGGCACGAGTGGACCGTACCGCTACCCAGCATACCCAAGCCGTACACGCCCACACCCGAGCCAGACGTGAGTACTCCAACTGAACGCAACTGAATTGTGGTGGTTAAGCCCGTATGTGAGCTCATACTACGTTATAGGTATGCTGTAAAACGGTTAACAAGTTGTTACGTGACCACTCGCTCTCATTAAAGATAAATATGTGCTTGTTTTATCAAGCTTAGGTATTCCAATGCTTGTATTTGTCAGTCCACTTTTCGCGATTGATGTCGTGCTCAAAACATCGATGGGGTGAACTAAATGTATGAACCGAACTAGTTACGCTCACCGGAACCGAGCCTCATCTTCAGAATTGAAAAAAAAAACTGCAAAGGTCTCTTTCTAAACTCCCAAACTTCTTGAACCTGCGGTGTTACATGTTAAACGTGCTGAGCTGGCTATCCAAACAGCGCTGGTATTTGTCTTGGCTCCCACTCGGTGGGAATTCAGCGTCAATTTCCTTTGCGCTCGTGACTGACTGAGGCATTCGAGTGGTACTCCTGGCCAAGCATTAGTTTCTATTGTTTCATCGGAACACTGATATGGCTTCTTTACCTAACTGTGTTACGCTTTGTCATTCGAGTCCAACTCACGAGTCGCGGATGTGCAGAGACTCACATACCCTACGTCTTCCGCCCGGCAGCCGGAGGCGCCTACCGCACGTGTTCTGCACATCTCCGACACTCACTTTGACCCGTACTACAAGGAGGGCACGGACGCCGACTGCGGCGAGCCACTCTGCTGCAGGTAAGAACTATACATCTCTTGGGATTGACGGTGGTACTATGTGTTAAAGGAAAGGCCCTGGAGTGTCATCTGCGCTGTGAATTGAATCATTTATGTCATGCATTATAGCATCTAGATAATTTTTTCAATTATATAATTTTTTATTGATTGTTTTTTTTTTTACTGTAATGCTTACATTTCTATGCATCTGACCACAATAGAAATGCTTATTGCTTAGTGCTTGCCGAGCGGTCGGACTTTTTAAGCCCGTCTGTGTGGTTGTCTGTTTTTCTATCGACCGCAGTAATTAGTGACAATTATCCGCGGTGTCGGTCTAACTGTCCGCTGGCTGCTGGGTGCGCCTAGCGGTGATGATTGGGTTATGGTGAACGGTGGTGGGCGATGGACGGCGGACAGATTGGACAACAAACGTGACCAGTGAACGGTGGAGGATGAACGGGGATCGGCAGCCTGACGAGACGGATAGTGAACGGTGTTTGGCGAGCGATAGGTGGTAGACGGACGTTTGAAAGGGATCGCTGATGACTGGTTGGGCATGTAGACCTGGGTGACATACGGTGGGTACTGGGTAGTGGATGGTGACCAGCTCAATATTCAACCGGAGCGGTGGTCGGTGGGCGGAGCTCATCAGGCGTCCGGCGCTATTAGTCTGCGGGCGTCCACCGACACGTGTGCCACCGCCGCGCTACACTCGCCGGGTGCGCGGTGACCGACGGTCGGACGCCCATCTGCGCCCGTCGCTCCGTTGGTCAGTCGGTCGGTCCGCCGTGATTGAGCGACTAACGGTCGGTCGCGTGTGACCGCTAGTGAATCGTCTCCGCGGTGTACCCGTATGTGCGTTTATGTTACACCGCGTCGCTGCGGTGTCCGAGTCGAGTCGGGGCTGACCTGACCTCGCCCCTGCGGGCGCCCTGCCCTCCGCCGGAGCCTGACCTCGCCCCTGCGGAGGTTACCGCCGCGGGGCACCGGCTGACCGCTGACTGCGGCGGCCGGCGGGAGGGCGGGCATTCGGGGACGGAGCCGGAGCGTGACGGTCGTGCGGTTTTCGTGTCCGAGTGCTCACAAGCGGTGAAAATACAGTGTGCCTTTTTCAAGAACTTTATGTTGACTCTGGCGGCGCTCCGCTAACATTGGGGGCTCGTCCTATGCGATTTTGATAGCGCCAGTGATTCAGTAACAATTATCAGTGACTAATTCAAAGTGACTATCAGCACCGCACGGTGCCGGTGATGGCTGTCTCTGCGCTGCACCAGCCGTGCCTGTAGTCGGTGCCTGCCGTGCCGCTGGTGCCTGTCTCGACGCGGACCGTGCCTGCCGCCGGAGTCTCGACACGGACCGTGCCTGCCGCCGGTGCCCGTCTTTTCTCGAGCGTTCCTGTCTCGACGTGAGCCGTGCCTGTCGCCGGTGCCTGTGTCGACACGGACCGTGCCTGCCGCCGGAGTCCGTCTCTACACGACCGTGCCGGTGCCTGTCTCGACGCGGACCGTGCCTGCCGCCGGTGCCCGTCTCTACACGACCGTGCCTGTCTCGACGCGGACCGTGCCTGCCGCCGGTGCCGGTCTCGACGCGGACCGTGCCTGCCGCCGGTGCCCGTCTCGACGCGGACCGTGCCTGCCGCCGGTGCCCGTCTCGACACGGACCGTGCCTGCCGCCGGTGCCCGTCTTTTCTCGAGCGTTCCTGTCTCGACGTGAGCCGTGCCTGTCGCCGGTGCCTGTGTCGACACGGACCGTGCCTGCCGCCGGAGTTCGTCTCTACACGACCGTGCCTACCGCCGGTGCCTGTGTCGACGCGGACCGTGCCTGCCGCCGGTGCCCGTTTCGGCGCGGACCGTGCCTGTCTCGACGTGGACCGTGCCTGCCGCCGGTATCCGTCTCTACACGGACTGCACCTGACTCGCCCGCTGACCGTACCTGCACCAGCCGTACTTGTGCCGACCGAATCTGGCGACTCTACTTGGCGTGAGTGCTCAAATCTGCCGCACCGGTGAGTACCTGGTACCGATTGCAGGGCGCGAACTTTTGTGCATCACTGCATCTAGACCGCGTGCAAACTGATTTATTTGTATGGTTGAAATATTTCACCATATTTTGCGGTCTGTGACACTTGTATGGCCCAAATAACGACGGAATTAGGCGTGATCAGCCCTGTGTTTGTGTGAGTGTGTTCGAAAAGTGTGGATCGTACGCTGCTGATAATTATAGGTTAGCCGGTGTGTCTCATTCTCATAGGTCAATTGTATTTGCTGGTTACGGTAATCGCATTCGGGAAATTTGCCATATTTATTACCCGTACTTCCATAAACACGCAGCCGGGGCTAGGACCAAATCCAGCTATCCAAACATGGCACTATTCAGACATTGTGGTATATACATTGCTTAGTCCGTCTACGCCGTTGTCGGCAGGGTCCTGTCGCCTTCGTCATCACCCGGATCCTGTCCGTCCCGTCGTCGGCTGGATCCCGTCTGCCCTGTTGTCGGCCGATCCACAGTCTGCCCGTCTGCCCGGTCGTCGGCCGCGGCACCGCCTGCCCCGTCGATCGGATCCCGTCTGCACATCGCCTGCTCATCGTCGATCGGATCCCGTCGGCACCGTCGTCGGCCGCGGCACCGCGTGCCCCGTCGATCGGATCCCGTCTTCACATCGCCTGCTCATCGTCGATCAGATCCCGTCGGCACCGTCGTCGGCCGGGTCACCGCCTGCCCCGTCGATCGGATCCCGTCTGCACATCGCCTGCTCATCGTCGATCGGATCCCGTCGGCACCGTCGTCGGCCGGGGCACCGCCTGCCCCGTCCATCGGATCCCGTCTGCACATCGTCTGCTCATCGTCGATCGGATCCCGTCGGCACCGTCGTCGACCGGGGCACCGCCTGCCCCGTCGATCGGATCCCGTCTGCACCGTCGTCGGCCTGTGTGCCGCCTGCCCGGTCATCGGCTGGGACATCGCCTACCCATCGTCGATTGGATCCCGTCGGCACCGTCGTCGGCTGGGGCACCGCCTGCCCCGTCGATCGGATCCCGTCTGCACATTGCCTGCTCACCGTCGATTGGATCCCGTCGGCACCGTCGTCGGCTGGGGCACCGCCTGCCCCGTCGATCGGATCCCGTCTACACGTCGTCTGCTCATCGTCGATCGGATCCCGTCGGCACCGTCGTCGGCCGGGGCACCGCCTGCCCCGTCGATCGGATCCCGTCTGCACCGTCGTCGGCCTGTGTGCCGCCTGCCCGGTCATCGGCTGGGACATCGCCTGCCCATCGTCGATTGGATCCCGTCGGCACCGTCGTCGGCCGGGGCACCGCCTGCCCCGTCGATCGGATCCCGTCTGCACCGTCGTCGGCCTGTCTGCCGCCTGCCCGGTCATCGACTGGGACATCGCCTGCCCATCGTCGATTGGATTCCTACATTGATTCACCGCGTCTCTTGCGGCTACTACGGTGAGTCAGAACGAGATGGCTGAGCCGGAGGAGCGTGTTGCTCAACTTGAGCTACAACTGCAGGAGGCACTCGGGCGCATCAACGAACTGAGCGAACTGCTGGCAGAGCGAACGTCAGTCGCACCCACTCGGGATACATCTCGGTTACCAGCGGCAAGCCGAACTGAAGAGCAACTTGTTCATGTCCCGGAAGCGACCCATGCGGAGCAGCCCATGCGGGATCAGTCAAGACCTCCGGGGAGTCGGCCTGGTGAGGGATCGTCTGGGGGATTCCTTCTTCAGCAGACGTTCACCATTCCGACTTTTGGTCTGGGTGGTACTACAAGTCTGAACCAGTACTTCCAACGATTTGAAGATCACTGCTCACGCACGTATTCCGGAACTCTGGACGAAGCTCTTCCGCTTCTGCAGTCTCTCTTGGTCGGTGAAGTGGCCGAAGTGTTCTCGGCTTGCGGAGGGACCGAAACCACGTATGCAAAACTGAAGGAACGTATGCTACGTTGGGTGGCTGTCCAAACTGACCACACACAGCAGAGTACTCGAATTCGTTTCGACAATGCGAAACCAGGACCAGGAGAGGACCTTGCGCTCTTTGCCCTCCGACTGTCTTCTCTTTTCGAAGACGCCTTTCCTGGTGAGGACGTCCAATCGTCTGAGCTTCTACGAGACCGACTTTTCCAGAGCCTGCCACCTGTTATCCGGGAACAGCTGAAACTGGACATCAGATATAACAGGGCTATCCACGGCAAGACGCTGCTATGGGATCATTACCTGACGATTCTTCAGTGTAAGAAGCACACAGTAGCGGGATTAGACTCCACGGTACTGGCCGCAATGGAAGAACCGCCACGAGGAAGAGCACCTGAGAGACCGGGGATGGCAGTGGATCGAACTGCTCGCCGTTCTCAGAGGAACACGCATGATGAGTCCGGCACTCGGCGACGAAGTGAGAAGCAGCGGAATGAAAGTGTTCATAGAAGCCTTCAACGCGAATCAAGGTCTGAACAATCCATGGCCAGAGGAAAAAGCAGTGACAGATCGCGGGCGTTCTGCAGTTTCTGTGGCCGTCGTGGACATGCTGAGGACATCTGTCGACAGAAGCTTGGTCTGTGCTTTGCTTGTGGAAGCTCAGATCATCTAGTTCGAGACTGCGAATCACGTTCATTTACACGGAATCCAAGCCGACGGGAGGGAGGTGCGGAAGGTTCACAGCTCCGTCAGAGCGGGTCCGCTTCACGCGCCCGGAGGCGACCTGGAGCTGGTGCTCGATCGGAGACTCGTTCTGCAAGTGGCGACAGTTCTCGATCACCATCCCCCGTCCGTACAGTTCGATCAGATCGCCAGGGACACACAAGGCAATCGGAAAACTAGTCGGTCACACAGGCGAACCAGGGCAGCCTGCTGTGACCGAATACAGCCCTGACGGCGAACGTTTTCGTGAAGAAAGCAGCATCAACGGAGCGGACGTGTCTGTTCTGTCGCCTGTTAGACGATCGTCTTCCTTGTTGGCCGGGTCAACGTCTGCCTCGTTGCCAGCGCCGCCTGCCCAGTCGTCGAATGGATCCCGTCGGCGCCGCCGTCGACAAGAGCACCGCCTGTCCCGTCGTCGATTGGATCCCGTCGGGCTAACGTCTGCTTCGTCGCCCGCCGGGCCTGCCCTGCCGTCGCCTGCTCTGTCGCCCGCCGAGCCACCGTCTGCTCTGTCGCCCGCCGAGCCACCGTCTGCTTCGTCGCTCGCCGGGTGGCCGTCTGCCTCGCCGCCCGCCGTGTCGCCGCCTGTTCCGTCGCCCGGCGGGCCGCCGCCTATCTCGCCCGCCGGGTCACCGCCTGCCCCGTCGTCGGCCGGACTGCGGCCCGCCCCGTCGTACGCCGGGCCACCGTCTGCTCTGTCGCCCGCCGGGCCACCGTCTGCTTCGTCGCTCGCCGGGTGGCCGTCTGCCTCGCCACCCGCCGTGTCGCCGCCTGTCCCGTCGCCCGTCGGGCCGCCGCCCGTCTCACCCGCCGGGTCACCGCCTGCCACGTCGTCGGCCGGGTTGCGGCCCGCCCCGTCGTATGCCGGGCCACCGTCTGCTCTGTCGCCCGCCGGGCCACCGTCTGCTTCGTCGCTCGCCGGGTGGCCGTCTGCCTCGCCACCCGCCGTGTCGCCGCCTGTCCCGTCGCCCGTCGGGCCGCCGCCTATCTCGCCCGCCGGGCCGCCACCCGTCTCGCCCGCCGGGTCATCGCCTGCCCCGTCATCCACCGGACCACGACCTGCCCCGCCATCGACCGGGATATCGTGTGCTCAGGGAACTCAAGAAAGAACGCATCTAAACACCTGCAACGCCAGTGAAGTTGACCCTGTCTCAAGCCTGCTTACCGTTGACGAACACAATCCTACAGATGACTGTGATGGTGATGCACCCGACTCGACGAACGCTTCCGTCTTCACTTCTGCTATTTCATCTCCGTCTATTTTGCGAGTTTCCGTTCAGCTGAATTCAGAAAACGTGGAGGCGGTGTTGGACAGTGGGTCGGGCAGAACAATCATTGAAAGTAAGTTTGTGGATGTGGATTTTATGACCCCAAGTGATGAAGTGGTAAGAGCTGTTGGCAACAGTGCTCTGCCAGCCCTTGGCCGAGTATGCCTTCCAGTGAATATGCACGGAATCGAACTCCAATTGGATTGTTTGGTGTTGGACAGCAGCAAGTGCCCTGTCGAACTTATCATCGGGAGAGATGCCATGCAGCAACACGGCCTCTGCCTGGACATGAATAGAAACGCTGTTTCTGGGTCTCGGAAGGATCGATCTCGATGGACACTATACTTACCACTCGGAAAGAAGGAGTCTTGTGTATTGTTCATGACTGATGTACCGTGTGTGGCGGTACGAGAAACCCGAGTGACGAAGCGAGACACAGCCGTACTAGGTTGTTCAGCCGTCCTCCCTGCTGCGTGTAGCTCATGCGAGATCAATTCCCGTCCTCTTGTCTTTGCTGGTCGTGTGGACGCGTCAAGTGACCTAGAGTTCGTCTCGGGTATCTTTGATCCAACCAACCCGCGTGTCCTCGTATCCAACCGGGGAATGGCTTCAGAATCAGTGCGTAAGGGTTCTATTCTCGGTTACCTGGACTCCGCCGCGGACAGCGCCCTGGACGTGGAGGGAAGCGTGCCGGTGTACTCTTCTACAGCATCCACAGACGGGATCGAGCCCGATGGTTCCTGTCCCTCGGCCTCCGACATACCGGGTCTCTCTGAAGATCAGCGAGCGGCGGTACAGGAGATCTTCGAACGTCACTCAACAGTGTTCATGCGCTCGGATGCGGATGCGCTCCAGTCGTTGATGACACCACATCGTATTGAGTTGACTGATGATACGCCCATTTACATCAGACCACGGAAGATGTCTGCCCCAGTTGCGGACGAAGTCGAGCGTCAGTGTCTAGACTTGGAGCGTCTCGGCATCATTGAGCGATGTGAATCTTCTTGGAATGCTCCCATCGTCCCAATCCGAAAAAAGGATGGCACATTGCGACTGTGCATTGACTATCGCCGGCTAAACCAGAAGACTGTAACAACCAGATTTCCCATGCCAGAGGTCAACGATACTGTTTTTGGGACTCATCACGGAGTGCAGTGGTTCAGTGCACTGGACATCTCCAAGGCATATTATCACCTCCCTCTGGAGGAAGAGTCACGTGACTACACTGCATTCAGCACACCCAGGGCCCATTGGAGGTTTCGACGCCTTCCTTTTGGATTAAAGAATGCCCCAGCACAATTTCAAAAGGAAATGCAGACGATTCTTCACGGATTTGCACGTGAGAAGCTTGTCGTATATCTAGATGATATTCTTCTGAAGGAGACTACGTTTGAAAAGCATGTGCAGCTGGTCGACGACGTTCTTACGGCGCTCGGATCCCAGGGAATCAAGCTGAACGGACGCAAGTGTACTTGGTTTCAACCAGAAGTGAAGTTCTTGGGACACATCATTAGTTCATCGGGTCTTCGGAAG
The DNA here is from genome assembly GCF_019059575.1 of Amphibalanus amphitrite. Lineage (NCBI taxonomy): Eukaryota > Metazoa > Arthropoda > Thecostraca > Balanomorpha > Balanidae > Amphibalanus > Amphibalanus amphitrite. The sequence continues at coordinate 13,571 of NW_024882426.1, read as the reverse complement.
TCACCGGAGTACGTGGACCAGATCCAGCGACTGGATAAACCGCGAACGGTTCACCAGCTGCGACAGTTCTTGGGAATAGTGAATTACCAGCGGAAGTTCGTAAAGGACTGCTCTACAATCGCCAAACCTCTGTCTGCACTGACAGGCTTACCTGCAAAGACTGTTCTGACCTGGACTGATGAGATGATTGAGTCATTCGAACAGCTGAAGTCCGACATGCAAGCTGATATAACACTCGCGTTCCCCGATTACAGACCTGATGCAAGTCCTCTCTGTCTGTGGGTGGATGCCTCTGCTATCGGTGCTGGAGCGTGCTTAACTCAAGAGCAGGACGGACAGCCCAGATTCATTGCTTTTGCCTCGATGACCTTCACCAGCGCGCAAAAGAACTACTCAGTAACTGGTCGTGAGCTTGCTGCTCTTCGCTGGGGAGTCAAGACATTCCACTCATTCTTGTGTGCTGTTCATTTTAAAATCTACACTGACCACCAGGCACTGATGTACCTCCACAACATGCGGCTCGTCAACCATCGTCTTGCCCGCACCGTGGAAGAACTTGCTGATTACAACTACGAAATTATCTACGTCCCTGGACAATCAAACTTCGCCGCAGATCTCCTGTCACGGATGCAAGTGTCCTCAGCAACAGCCGCTGGGACCTACCAGAACGAAGAACTGCCAGACGGTCTTCGTCTTCGGTACCGTCCTGAAGGCGGTGGAAACTCTCTGGTGGATTGTCTTCGACACTGGATGACTGAGAGAGATGGGTTCCCTGCAGACGGTGGGGACATTCGCCGGAGGCTGGTAGATGAGGCCCTTCGGAGCCCCGCTAAGTATGGCTTCCGGCTCGATCGGTTATCTCGACAGTCTCTGAGGCTGATGCGGTTTTCAGGACAACCTCTGGCGATGGATATGCTCACCGTGGCAGCAGCCATGTACAAAGTAAAAATTGTCGTTCATTTTGGCCCAACTAACCCGATGACCTTCACTGATGACTGTCGTTCAGCGAATGATATCCTGCACCTACAATGCCTTGGGGGCATTCACTTCAATCTCCTTCAGTCGTACCTGGAGACCGACAAAACGCAACTGACCGCTGCGAGCGTTGCGAGTTGTCGAGTCTCTGCAAGGAGTGTGGAGGAGACACCAGTCACGGCATCTCAGGTTGATGACACGACGTCCTCCAACTCGTCCTGCAAGAAGTTGAAGCCAAGCTGCGACCATGACCAGCACACTCAGTGTACCATCACAGCGTTCTGCAATGGGGTGCCGCTGTGTGGATTACTGGATACCGGTGCGGCCATCGGCATGATAAGTGCCAGTGCATTGCGGCTCATTTCATCTCATGATCCTGGCATCGCCATCCAGAGAGTTAGCATACCCATCATAGGCCTGTGTGGGCAAGCACGGTGCGAGAGGCTCATCCACGCACAAGTCGGTATGCCGTCACATGCTCCAGTGGCCATGGTTCTCCTCGTTGACGAGGCCGATTCCTTCGGCCATTGTCTACTCCTCGGTGCTGACTTCATTCGGACTGTCGGCATCTGCCTAGATTTCGCGAGTCTTCAAATTCGACTGGGTGGGAGTGAAGTAAGCATGTTCGCCGATCCTGACGCTCAGAGGGCTGCCGCTGTCAGCTACACTGTTGACATGGGAGTCCCTACTACATCGTCTATTCGGGAGCATCAGGCCTCCAGTGACCAGCTGAAGGAGTTGAAGACGCATGTCGAACAGACAACCCCGCCTGGTCGTCTGCCTGAGAGCCTGAAATGTTTCAAGAAGCACATGGATCATTTGCAGCTGAGGGATGATTTACTTGTCTTCGACCACCCGGACAATGGTCCATTGCCGGTTATCTCGCGGTCATGGCTGGTCGAGTTGGTGTTTCACGCGCATGAAGATATGGCACACATCGGAAGAGATAAGCTGCTCGATCTTTTTGGTCAACGGCTCTTCGCGCCTGGACTTCAGTTGGTGATCTCAGACATTGTACGGACCTGCCAGCGCTGTCAGCTTTACAAACCATCGCCTCAATTACACCCACCTCCCGTGAAGAAGATAGAGTGTCAGTCGCCATTTGAGTTGGTGGCAGTCGATGTCGTCATGTTCCCTCGCTCAGGAAGAGGTCACCTGGGATGTCTGGTGGCGGTGGACCACTGTTCCAAGTGGGCAGTGGCAGTGCCTTTGCGATCCAAATCAGCAGCAGCGGTGGCACGTGCGTTTCATCATCGTGTTCTGCCAGCTCTTCTGAAGGTTCCTCAGCGGGTGCTGTCTGATAATGGTCCGGAGTTTCGTGGCATGGAATTTGAATCCGTCCTGAGCGACTGGAAGATTCAGCACGCGTACAGCACGCCTTACCATCCCGAGGGTAACGGTGCAGTGGAGCGTTGCAACAGGACGATTGGTCAGTCACTTCGCTTACTGACGGACTCCGCTGGTGACTGGGACCTGCACCTCGCCAAGGCTATGACAACGTACAACAACACCAAGCATGCAGAAATCGGTACGTCACCTGCGGCCCTCCTACTTGATGCGAGAAATGCGGACACAGAGTCGCGTGTCGCCTCTGATGAAGGGCAGGATGTGTGGAAGGCAGGCCATCCGAAGTTTAAGCCATTCCGAATCGGAGACCGTGTGAAAAAGACGGTCCAGCTACCTGGACATCGCCTCGAAAACAAGTTCGAAGCACGTTATATTGGTCCACTGACTGTATCTGAAGTGGCTGAAAGTGGTGTTACTTACCTCGTGAAGACGGATGATGGTGTTGAACGGAGGGCTCATCACTCACAGCTCCGTACTTACTATGATGCACCGGCTTACCTCAAGCAACTGCTACATCGCCGTACCTCGAAGGATGTCATCACTGCCGCAGGACCAGCGGTGGCGTCGGGCTCCCAGCCGGATCCGTCACAGATAATTCGTGCTGGAGTTCTGACTCCAACTGGAGTCGGTGAGGCTCCGACTGGACAACGTCTTGTTCGTGCAGCTACTCGGCCGATGCTTCAGCATCACGATCGGACGCAGTCTGCCACTCTGCGACGCAGCTGCCTTCGAGATCCCGCCTCATCGCGAAGAAGTCAGCGGGTGCGTTTTGAGATGAACGAAGATGGAGCGAGCAGGGGGCCATTGCAGAGTAGCCCATTCTTCCGACGGTCGAGGCGCGTGCGTGACCGTGGACGGCGGGCGGCGGCACTTGGCGATGGGGGTTCCGACGAAACATGTCCTTCGGCATCTCCAACTTCGTAAAGTTCGTAAAACCCTTAGTTCCGATGACCGCCCCGGCTGCTGTTGTTATACATACATGGAAGCTTTGTCTGAATGTTTCTCTTTACTACGGGTGAAGTTGCTCTGTTGATGATGCCGTACATTGACTGTGATGGCGGGTGAAAAGTGTTTCTTTTGTTGCGCTTCTCGTTGCGATTTGTGTGGTTTGGCGAGTTCCGCAAGATGATATGACACGCGCGCCAGTTTTGTTGGTTGTTTTGTTTGTCCGCGCGACTTGGTGTAGAGGGGGGCAGTGTACCCGTATGTGCGTTTATGTTACACCGCGTCGCTGCGGTGTCCGAGTCGAGTCGGGGCTGACCTGACCTCGCCCCTGCGGGCGCCCTGCCCTCCGCCGGAGCCTGACCTCGCCCCTGCGGAGGTTACCGCCGCGGGGCACCGGCTGACCGCTGACTGCGGCGGCCGGCGGGAGGGCGGGCATTCGGGGACGGAGCCGGAGCGTGACGGTCGTGCGGTTTTCGTGTCCGAGTGCTCACAAGCGGTGAAAATACAGTGTGCCTTTTTCAAGAACTTTATGTTGACTCTGGCGGCGCTCCGCTAACAGCGGCGTGGGTCGGTAGCGCGCCGCCGCCGCACGCACCGCTAAACAATCGGATCGCCCTCATTGCTGGTTACCCAGACAGCACCGTCTGAGCCCACTCAGAGAATATATGGGACTGGTGGGAAATAGTTGCCTCGTGAAACCCGTTTGACTCGCCGCTGACTCCTGACTGGTCGATTGTTTTCTTACCACACGGACTTGGTATCGCCTCACCTGAGCTGACTTCTGTCAAGCTCGAGCCCACCAATGCCACATTTGTATGACTGAACTCAGAATACCCATGAACCATGGAACCATGCGTCTTACGAGACCCTCACTGACCCTAACCGACCTCTGATGCCCCTCCGTTCAACAGGGAGACCAGCGGCTACCCGAAGCGGAAGCGGGCGGCGGCCGGCTTCTGGGGCGACTACCGGCGCTGCGACACGCCGCTCAGAACCATCGAGAACATGCTGCAGCAGATCGCTGACGTTCACGGACCGGTGAGAATCGTCAGAGAGTCGCTGAACCTCGCGGACTGACTGACACTGACAGTCGAACCCTTCCAGAGCCGCTCCGATTCTCCCTGAGTCTTGTCGGGCCCTAGCAGACTGGCCCGGGCTTCTCCTCGAATCCTCATCGAGCTTTCTAAGCCTCGAGTCCTTTCACGACTCGGGGACATCGATTCTCACACCAGTGAACTATTATCACCATAATCTAAACTCCTATGCTTTAATATGCTACATGAACCCACGAGATAAGTCTTTGAATGAGCGAATGGGTGGGCAAGTGATTCAGATACACGATGGCGTGATGCTAGTGAACGGTAAGCGCGCCATGGCTGTGTGAACAGGTCCTTAAGCCGGACGGTTTCATCTGCTCGTCACGTCTGGCTTACCGCCACGGCCGCGCATATGATCAGCTATTTGGTGAAATGTCCTATGCAACGGGCATGCATTATCAATTCATGACGGCCGTTGAAAACTTTCACCGTGCCTTCTTTAAGGCCGTGAGACGAGGACGCACCGATAGCCCAGGGGCACTGCAAACTATGGGAGTGGCGTCGATAGTGTGGCGCATAACACCCAAAGGAATTAGTTTCTCGGAGCTGAACTGCTAATCGATAGGCGGAGTCACTAAGGGACGAATCGGATCAGAGGGAAACGTGCCACTCCCATCACCTGTGATGAACTTTCGCTCGAAAAGAAAAGTGGGAACACTTGGAATGGTCGTAGCTGGCGCCAGGATATCCCGTCTTCTCTTCGTGGGAATCACTTTCGCTGTCTGCCGGTCGCCACGCTGAGCGGCGTCGGGCGGTGTCGGGCGGTGGGCGGTCCCGGGCGGTGTCGGGCGGTGGGCGGTGGGGGATGGGTGGTGTTAACTGCTAGACGGTGGGTAGTGGACACTGCGGTTGGCGGTCCAGGGGGCTGGCGGGCGGTAGCACAGTGTACCTATATAAATACACTGTGCGGTACACAGCGAAAGCGATACACTGGGCGGTAGGACAGGTTATCGTTTTGCTTAGTTTAAAAAAAAATGTTTTGCTGTCTGATTTTATAGACAAGTGAAAGCCTTGCCATTCTGATTATTTATTTTTTTCAAGAAATCATTATAACTGCACGTACTCAGCAAGTCTCCTAGAGAAACACTAACGCGCCACCGATGTTTGTTAATTATACGCGTAAGCCGGCCACAAGCTATTGAACTTTGACGCTAACTTTGTTTACGGTCGTATCTTATCTTTTTGTGACGGCTGTCTTCAAAGTACCGATCTCGATACTGTCTTGGTAAATCTGACTCAAGATGTGTATCAACACCGTAAACTTATCCTCCCTACAACCTGAGACCTACCCACTGCTCTTTAGCTTCACTCTCACATGTTATGCGTTACTCTCTGGTTTCAGCCACTCACATGGTTAGACCACTTTCACTACTGAATTATCCGAGAAACGGTCACGGAAAGTACCCAACAACCCTATTATGTTTTTCCAGCAGGTAATAGACCGTTCTAAAACGGGCAGCGATGGTTTTGTTTGTCAGTATGGTGGAATTGATCATCCTGTAAATCCCATTCCTTGGTGGAGGATATATAATGCGGCTTCACAGTGGAATTATATGACACGATTCGTGGTCAGGCTTCATTGTCGCCATCTCATTTCTAACTTATTTAGCGTATATCGGCCACTGTCCAGTGAGTGTGGTCTGCTGCATTGGCATGCCTGACCGTCCGCCCCTCCCTCCACAGACGCTCGACTACATTATCTGGACCGGTGACCTTCCGCCGCACGATGTCTGGAACCAGACCCGACACGAAAACATCAACATCATCCGCCAGAGCCACCAGCTGCTGCTGAAATATTTCCCGCAGACCCCCATCTTCCCGGCACTGGGCAACCATGAGGCCGCTCCGGTCAACAGGTTAGCGCACGGAGGGGAAGGAGGAAGGGGTGGAGAGAGTGGGAGTGTGTTAGGGGTAGATCTGGGGACAGAACTTCAGTCGTGCCATCTCTGCTGGAGAGGCTTGCGTTGTGTGCGCTTGGTGACTGCGAAGTAAATCTCTGAGCGCGGTGCGCAAAGAGCCCTAGTGATAGATAATCTTGCAAGCGATGCTGTATCTGTTCATGGCCTACGTGGCTGTGCAGACGCGGCCCGCTGCGTGTAGTCGATGAAAGCGTAACCGACCCACGGGAGGTCGGCATTTCGTGATCGTCTGATAGAGCTCTACAGTAGGAGTGGCAATGCGCCACAGCTGGCTTCGGCCGGTGACTATCGCACTGCGCTATCTCTCATTGTATTACTCGGTAGCAGGCATTGAACTTAGTACTGTAAGTGAAAGCACAGGGCTGCAGTGATGCTGCTTGTAATCATTTCGGCTCATATCGTGATCGGCGGCCGTCACTCTGCCTCCTGGCTGTTTGACGTCACTCTGTCTCTGTATGACGTCACACGGTGTGTCTGTTTCCAGTTTCCCTCCCCGGAGATCGCCGGCCGCCACTCGGCCTCTGTGTGACGTCACGTTGTGTGTCTCTGTTTCCAGTTTTCCTCCCCCGGAGATTGGTGGTCGCCACTCGGTCTCCTGGTTGTACGATGAGCTCGACAAGGAATGGCGTCGCTGGCTGCCCGAACAGACTTCGGCCACCGTCCGGCGAGGCGCCTTCTACTCTGTGCTCGTCAAACCCGGGTTCCGCATCGTCTCGCTCAACATGAACTACTGCAACAACAAAAACTGGTGCGTGGGATGAACGATGAGCCTAAAAAGCGAACGACAAATGAAGACAAATGGAATACAGTAGATAGGAGCTGGCGTGAGCTCAATAACAAATGATGCACTGCCACTTATCATTGTCCTCTGCTAGGTATGTTTTGTGCCCAGAGCAAATCGTGCTATGGTGTTTTGTGTCGCTTGCTAACCCGTCCCTCCTTGTTCTTCACAGGTGGTTGCTGTTGAACGCCACTGACCCCGCCCAGGAGCTGAGCTGGCTCATTTACGAGCTGCAGTCGGCAGAGCTGAACGACGAGAAGGTGCACATCCTGGGCCACATCCCGCCCGGGCACACCGACTGTCTGGCCGTCTGGTCGAAAAACTACTACCGCATCGTCGATAGGTATGTCGCGGTGGGACGGTTGTAACCACAGGAGTTGGCTCTGGTTTAGTCGATATAAAACTAGGACTCGAGAGAGATGTGAGGGGCCATATTTCGCTTGCAAAGTTACTTAGATAAATGTTTTTACTTTAGTGGGCTGATATTATGACATGCTGAATACCCTATATACGGCCTTGCTGAATACTTTTTGTAGTTTCCCGTGCTTTGTCCACACATTGAGCTGCAGTAGACTGTTCCTCCTTAGCATTTTCGTCAGATCGTTGTAACTACTGACCTTTGCAGTTCCTTTTTGTTTACTAAAGTTACTCGAGACATGTAGTAGAAGATTGGCTTGTCATCAGACCCTTTTGACTGGATCAACTCATGGGCCCATGACTGGGAGCACAGACGGGTGGGACGGCGGACCGATGTCCCCTCCCCTCCTCCAAAGACGCGCTCTCAGCTCACTCTTCCCGGCAGGTTCTCTGGCACAATTGCCGCTCAGTTCTTCGGACACACGCATTACGACGAGTACCAATTGTTCTACGACATCCGACAGCAGTACCAACCGAACAACGTGGCCTACATAGCTCCCTCGGTGACCACTTTCTTTGACCTGAACCCCGGCTACCGGGTGTATGACGTAGACGAGGGCCACACCAAGGTTTGTTGACCGACCGATGGACGGACGGTGACGGGGATGGTGACGGGGACTGTGACGGTGGACGGGTACGGTGACGGTGACGGTACGGTGACAGTAACTGTAAAATGTAAATAACCCTTGACCTACACACTACTCGTTTACGTCTGTGACGTGACCCTAGCGGCGAGCACCCGACCTGACAGTCAACACTCACTCGGTGACTGACCTGTGGTGACGGACATCGCACCCCACCCCTCACCCCGCACGTCCCCTGGTCGCCCCCCCCCCCCGTACCGGGTCTGTACAGTGGCGTGGTGCAACCCGTCCCACAGGTACTCGGGCACCATCGCCGCCCAGTTCTTCGGTCACACTCACTTCGACGAGTACAGCCTGGTGTACCCTGTGGCGGCTCCTAACGGCTCGGAGCCAGGGCCCGTGAACGCCTCGTCGGTCATGTACATAGCGCCCAGCATTACCACCTACGTCAGCCTGAACCCGGGATACCGGGTGTATGACGTGGAGCGGGACGGCAACAAGGTACTGACCGCGGCGCTGTGTCCCCGGAGCTGCTGCCCTTTACCTCCCTCTGCCGGGGTCCAGCAGTCCTTGAATCAGTAGCCGGCCCACAGTGCCTCTGCCGCTTGAACATGGGCTTGAAGTGGCTGGCTGATGTGTAATAACACTGTAATAACACCTGCTTTACGGGTTAACACGAACACGGATGAATGGAGAACAGATAACGACGCATTTCAGATGTCTGCTACGCTCACTTGAATGGCTTCTGTAAATATGCATGTGTTATCGTTTTAAGTGTAAATAGTTTAACCACATGGAGCTGTAATTTTACCGCTAGCCTGTGTTGTTGGATTAAAATGAATGCTTTGAAATAACTGCGATGCTTGAATAATTCATCAGCATGCTTTGTATGTTTTCAATGCAGGGGAGATTCGGCCAGCGCCGCTCGCTTCTGAGTACGTCCTAAAGGAATGTTCATGTCTCTATCGACGATATTTATCCCTATTAGTGGCAGGCTCCTGGCTACCCCTATTAGTGGCAGGGGGGGGGGGGCTGTTTACGACCCCCCCTTGATATCTCGAGATCTAACGGTCCGATTTTCAAAATTCAAACGGCATTCGATTTCGCTCAACGTGATCTACATTTCTAAAAAATAAAAATTAAAAAATGTCAATAGGGGGGTAGAGGGGGGTAAAAACGGGCAAATTGCAGATACATTTTAGACTGTTTATCACGGCCAGGTTTCTGAACCAATCTTAACGCAACTTTTGCCGATCGATAGAGAATGAACCAGGAATTCACATGGATCCTAAAAATATGCATTTTCAAAAATCATAGGCGGATACAGATAATTGAGATTGGGGGTACACAAAAAGTATAGTAAATAAGGTTTTTGTTGGTACTGTTTCTAAAAAGGGTGGCAATGGTCTTGTTATGTTACAATTGTCTTATGAGAAAACGACTACAATTGTATTGGTCATGCATAGGCGGTGTCAGGGCACCTATGTTGGGAGGTAAAACATAACCCCCCTTTTTAGACGCCTGGATCCGCCTATTATAGCAAAAACGTGTCAAAAGAGGATGCACAATAACTTTGTATATGTTATCACATGATACCTTTCATTCAATGTTCGTAAAACTGGTGTATACAGTTATAATACATCAGCATCGTGATCTTCGCCCCAAATGACTCGCTTCACGAATAGGACCCCCCCAATTCCCAGTGCTCTGGAGCCGCCCCTGGTAAAGGTATGAACTTGAAATTTTCAGGGAATGTGCCCAATTTAGTTTTAGGAAAAGTCAGAAAATCACAGCATCGTAGCTTCAGCGGTTTCGGAGATATTCCCGAAAAACCTGAGGGGTGGATAAAAACAACCCCCCCCCTGACACTAATAGGGTTATACGACAGAAACGTCTATCGGCATAATAAATGCCGCACGCACATTAATCTGTTTTTTGCCGCTAATTTTGATGTTATTGATAAGCTTTTATATCTGATAAATCCTCGTGTGTTAATGTTTTGTCACATATCTACACGTCACTCTTGCTTCAAAACAGTTTGCTCAACAACCCTCCCCGGTATCCCCTCCTACCCTCCACCATACCCCTACCGTCTGACCTTGACCGAAGTTTCCTGCGGTCACCACCAGATGGTGGTGGACCACGAGACATGGGTGATGGACCTGGACAAGGCCAACCGGTTCGGTCGGCCGCACTGGTACCGGCTGTACTCGGCGCGCAAGGCGTTCGGCATGGCCAGCCTGGCGCCGCACGAGTGGGACCGGCTGGTCCACCGGATGGCGCTCGACGAGCGGCTCTTCCAGAAGTACTACCGGTGAGAGTAGTGGGAGGAAGGCAGGCGGGGGAGAGAGAGAGAGAGAGAGAGAGAGAGAGAGAGAGAGAGAGAGAGAGAGAGAGAGAGAGAGAGAGAGAGAGAGAGAGAGAGAGAGAGAGAGAGAGAGAGAGAGAGAGAGAGGAGAGAGAGAGAGAGAGAGAGAGAGCGAGAGAGAGAGAGAGAGCGAGAGAGCGAGAGAGCGAGAGAGCGAGAGCGAGAGGAGGGGAAGGGCGTTTGGGTGGTCCTGGCTGGGTTTGTGACTTAACTAGGTTAAATGACGCTTTTTAGTTAAATTGACTAGGCATGACTTGGGCATTCTATGCATTGAACCTTTTTGGGCTTTACATTTTATTATATGCATTTGGATCATAGCTCCAATTCAGCGTCTCCGATATGTGTTTTGACATTACATCGTGGTTTTGTCGCAGGTTTTACATGAAGGCGTCGCCGGTGCGGCCCAAGTGTGACGCCGAGTGTAAGAAGCGGCTGCTGTGTGACATCGTATCGGGCCGATCCAACGCCAGACAGGTAAGCACCATCAGTGATATCGCTCGGCTCAGCTTCCTGGGCTGATTTGACGTGATGCGCTGCCAGGAGCGAGAGGAGCCGCTTTATACCGCTGAGATTCCTCTTCATTGGCAACCTTCAAAGTTTTATTTAATGTGTTCCTTTTAGCTTTTTTTTTTTACTTATGTAACGCTCGTGTTGTCATCGGCATCTTATCGAGATGCTTGATCCTGGATCCAACTCATTGGACGGCTCCCGAGTTTTTGCTCTGCGAGTCTGACCATAAACCCGTGCCTTTTTTCAGTTCACCTGCAAACGGTTGGAGAAGCAGTTTGAGAAGGCGCAGAGCCGCGCCGGCTGGATGGCCCGGATGGGCGACTACCTGGGCATGACGTACGATTTCTTCATGTACCCGATGCACGCCGGCTGGCGCCACCTGCGCAGCTGGGTCGGATAGTGGCGCCACCTACTGACAGATGGTGGCGCCTCTGCCGGCCAGCCGGCAAACTTCTCACTCTGTTCATTTATCGACCTTTCTTCTCACACTTCTATTCTCTACCTATTTCTTGCGACACAAAGCTGACCTAATTTAAGACATTAATGACACATATTTTTCCTCGCCTTTTGGTATGTCTTTTAGCGTTGTGATGAAGATGCATGCGAAATGAATGACCATATACTGCATGAATGACGATGAACGTAAGCGGTCTTTACCGATTCAATATTTGAAGAAGTGACATTGTGTGTACTGGCGCTATAAACCATAGAATTTATAGCTGCTCTCATCATCAGAGATATCACATTGTGTCCACATAGCAACGCTGTACCAGATTGGTAGTGTGGGAGTCGTGACTCGTCTGTTAATCATCACATAGGGGTTAATATTTTATTATGGATACCATATAGACCGTTCATAATGTGTCCTTGCTCAGAGGGAGGTCGGTTTGCGGTCTGCGTGACGTCATCTCTCCGAGTCGCCGGTCGGCGTCTGTACGCCGTTGCCATGGTTACCGTGATCGCAGCGTGTTCAGAGTGATTGCGGACGGAGATTACCGCAGCAATGTGACGTATGGTGTTCAATAAGTACCTTTGGGTGCAGTGGTTACGATGGGGTCGTGTGAACGTGCAAATAAACCGTGTTTTAAGTCGTGATACTTGTTATAAAGCTCTGACATGTGACGTTAGTTCAGCTTCAGCATGCTTGATTATCTTGGAACGATAAGTCAGACCGATTTGTCTGCAATTGCGACTTATCTTTCTGTACTTTTCTTCCCAACTACCCTACTTCCACAACTGATGTGGCTTCCACACTGCGGAACTAGCATGCGACTTGGTAAGTTCATCTATTTCTCTACCATATGCATACATTCTTCCACTTTCTATGAATGCTATGATGCTGACCTAATATCTAACTACTTATGACCTGACAGCGCCGATACTAATATCGATGCTTATGTCTGAGTCATGCTCGTAAGCTAACTAAGCTGTAGGCCTATCATAGCTAGTTATAGCTAGTTTATGATTTCTTCACTCGTTTCACTAAATTTGTGCATGATGCTATTACTTCTTATTAGTTTTCAAGCATCCAAAGTATACTTTATCGTAGTACATGCTCTTTATTAAGCAGTCGTGTTTCTTGAGGCAAAATTCACCAGATAATTGGTTCAGTAATGCATCAGGCTGGTTTTCTGGCTAAATATTTGGAGTCGCTTTTGCTAACACAACGGCACTGCAATATTGTGATCCGATCTTGACGTGCCCTTTCGATTTGAATTGGCCTGACCTGACCTCGCGTGCCGTCCGTTTCAGGCCGTTTGTGATCGGTGCGATCATGATCAGTGTACCTCTTCTGTACTTTACCGTCGGATGAAAATGCTGGAGTTTTGTATTGGCCCCGGTGGGATAGGCGGATAACAGTCTCTTTCTCGTCGGTGTCGACTCCGGTGCCAACTCTCGTCACTATCGGACTACATAGAATGGAGCTCAAAGATCAACGCTGGTGAAAGGCGTGTATAAGATCAATCGGTGCATAATTGTAACCGGTACAGTACGGTGGAACCAAGACCGGTGAACGAAGGCAGCTCACGAAATATTAACGGTGGTTTATGTCCAGTCTCCTGCCGGTTTGATGCCATGCTGCGACCACGCAAAGTTACCATGTGCAGGAGAGGGCGCTCGGGTCCCGTCCGTGGTTTGGTGCCGACGGTGAGCGCGATAACCTAGTCACTGTGAGTGAACTGCGAGTGAATGTAGGACAGTTTGGGTACGGAGGGAGCCGCGACAGTTGCCCGCGTCTGTCTGGGAAGAGCTGAGCTGAGGGTGAAACTGTGCCTGCCTGTGACTGGGTAATAGAGACTGAGTGATTCAAAATTGAGACCGTGTAACTGATTGATCCCACAACTGATTTAGTGTCTTGAGGCCGTCATTAAGACTGTAGCTGGCGTCGATGGATCATCAGACTGCTTGCGAAGCTGGGTGTGAATCTGTAAATGCGTATTGATTTCGACTCGTGTAGTTTGGATTGTGTTAGTTTGAGGATAAGCCAATTGATGCGTGACTGCGAGGTAGGTGCGAGGTAGGTATATCAGTGTAAATACTCGTCTGAAAGATAAGTGACGTTTCGGGTTGGTGGTTAATTGAGGATGTCGTGACTTGTGAGGAATGTTTTAGAATTCTGTAAGTCAG